>NC_134486.1:56243147-56350647 GCF_040206685.1 Ascaphus truei | reverse complement strand
GACTAAACCAAGTGGGAGCAGAAAGGAAGGAGCAGATAAGATAATAGTACAGGCTGAAAAAAAACTCAAATGCATGCTTGCTAATGCAAGAAGCCTGACAGATAAAATGGGGGAGCTTTAATTAATAGCTACAAGGGAGCAGTATGATATCATAGGCATTACTGAAACATGGTGGGATGAAACTCATGACTGGACAGTTAATTTAAACGGGTATTCTCTTTTTCGGAAGGATCGAACAAATAGAAAGGGAGGTGGAGTATGTCTAGATGTTAAACCAGATCTAAAACCTATTATAAGGGATGATGTCTATGAAGGAATGATGAAAATGTAGAGACCTTGTGGATAGAAATTAGCAGTGGAGGTGAAAGTATAAAGAAAATGTTTGTGGGAATATGCTATAAACCACCAAATATCTGTGAGATTGAGGAAGCTAAAATACATTTGCAAATGGAGAAGGCATCAAAACTGGGTCATGTTTGCATAATGGGGGATTTTAATTATCCAGACATAGACTGGGGCAATGAGATTAGCGTTACAACAAAAGGAAACAGGTTTTTGGGGGTGCTTAAAGATAATTATATGACCCAAATTATTGAGGAACCAACCAGGAGAGGGGCAGTTCTGGATTTGGTCATATCAAACAATGTAGAAGTAATAACAAATATTCAAGTCCTGGAACATTTGGGTAACAGTGATCATAACATGGTCTCATTTGAAATAAATTATCAAAAAACAGATTACTTGGGTTCAACAAAGACTTTAAACTTTAGAAAGGCAGATTTTAATAAACTGAGGTCTAATCTAGTAGTAATACAATGGGATGATATTTTTGCAGGGAAAAATGTAGAAGCTAAATGGGCAGTCTTTAAAACATTGTTAGAAAAGCACACTTATCAGTGTATACCCTTGGGTAATAAGTATAAAAGATATAAGTCAAAACCAATGTGGCTAAATAAACAGGTAGGGGAGGAAATGGACAAGAAGAGGAAGGCGTTTAGATTCTTTAAGTCAGAAGGGACAGAGACATCGTATCAGAATTATAAGGAATGTAACAAAAATTGCAAAAGGGCAATTAAATTAGCAAAAATGGATAATGAAAAAAGGATTGCCATAGAAAGTAAGGTCAACACTAAAAAGTTCTTTAAGTACCTTAATAACAAAAAAACGAGAAAAGAAAATATAGGACCCTTTCAGTGTGAGATGGGTAGGCAGATTATTGGAGATAAGGAAAAAGCAGAGGTATTAAACAAATTCTTTGCCTCTGTGTTTACCAGGGAAGAATCAAGTTCAATAGTAGCGCCACAGGAGGAAGCCACAACCTCCATATTAATGACCAATTGATTAACTGGGAAGAAGTTCATAAGCGACTTGAAAAAATTAAAGTAAATAAGGCACCTGGCCCCGATGGCATACATTCAAGAGTTCTCAAGGAGTTAAGCTCAGTAATAGCAAAACCATTATATTTAATATTCAAGGACTCCATTTCCACAGGCTCAGTACCACAAGATTGGCGTAAAGCAGATGTGGTGCCTATATTTAAAAAGGGAGCTAGATCACACCCGGGGAATTACAGACCTGTAAGCCTGACTTCAATAGTAGGGAAACTACTTGAAGGTTTAATACGGGATAATATTCAGGAATACCTAATGGAAAACAAAATTATTAGTAATAGTCAGCATGGATTTATGAAGGATAGATCTTGCCAAACTAACCTTATTTGTTTCTTTGAGGAGGTAAGTAGGAATTTAGACCAGGGTAATGCAGTTGATGTGGTCTACTTAGATTTTGCAAAGGCTTTTGATACGGTTTCACACAAGAGGTTGGTATACAAAATAAAGAAAATTGGACTCAGTAATAATATATGCACCTGGATTGAAAACTGGTTAAAGGACAGACAACAGAGGGTTGTCATAAATGTAACTTTTTCAGGCTGGTCTAAAGTCGTGAGTGGAGTACCTCAAGGATCGGTACTGGGACCCCTGCTTTTTAACTTGTTTATTAATGACCTTGAGGTTGGGATCGAGAGCAAAGTCTCCATCTTTGCTGATGATACTAAATTGTGTAAGGTAATAGAATCAGAGCAGGATGTAATTTCTCTTCAGAAGGACTTGGAGAGACTGGAAACGTGGGCAGGTAAATGGCAAATGAGGTTTAATACAGATAAATGTAAGGTTATGCATTTGGGATGCAAGAATAAAAAGGCGACTTACAAATTAAATGGAGATATATTGGGGGAATCCTTGATGGAGAAGGATTTAGGAGTGCTTGTAGACAGCAGGCTTAGCAATTGTGCCCAATGTCATGCAGTAGCTGCAAAGGCAAACAAGATCTTATCTTGCATCAAACGGGCAATGGATGGAAGGGAAGTAAACATAATTATGCCCCTTTACAAAGCATTAGTAAGACAACACCTTGAATATGGAGTACAATTTTGGGCACCAATCCTAAGAAAAGACATTATGGAACTAGAGAGAGTGCAGAGAAGAGCCACCAAATTAATAAAGGGGATGGACATTCTAACTTATGAGGAGAGGCTAGCTAAATTAGATTTATTTACATTAGAAAAGAGGCGTCTAAGAGGGGATATGATAACTATATACAAATATATTCAGGGACAATACAAGGAGCTTTCAAAAGAACTATTCATCCCACGGGCAATACAAAGGACTCGGGGCCATCCCTTAAGGTTGGAGGAAAGGAAATTTCACCAGCAACAAAGGAAAGGGTTCTTTACAGTAAGGGCAGTTAAAATGTGGAATTCATTACCCATGGAGACTGTGATGGCAGATACAATAGATTTGTTCAAAAAAAGGTTGGACATCTTTTTAGATGGGAAAGGTATACAGGGATATACCAAATAAGTATACATGGGAAGGATGTTGATCCAGGGATTAATCCGACTGCCAATTCTTGGAGTCAGGAAGGAATTAATTTTCCCTTTAATGGGGTTTTTTTGTTTGCCTTCCTCTGGATCAATAAATAAGTATAGATATAGAATAAAGTATCTGTTGTCTAAATTTAGCATAGGTTGAACTTGATGGACGTACGTCTTTTTTCAACCTCATCTACTACTGTATGTAACTACTATGTAACTATGAATAGGGAAGCATGCTTTCAACTAGTTTCATTCCTACCTATCAGGTAGATCCCAAACATGTGTCCATCTCAGGCTCTAACTCCAACCCCTTGGATATCACCTGTAGTGTCCCGCAAGGCTCTGTTCTGGGGCTACTCCTCTTCTCAGTGTTCATCAATGATCTTAATACAGCTTGTAAGGGAGCCTCAATGTATGCAGATGTATGACGATGATACAATCTTATATGCACACAGCCATAGCCTCTCCGACATTGAACACATACTTCAATCTGACTTTTTGAGACTTGAAAATTGGATTTCCCAAAACAAACTGTTTTTAAACACTGACAAGCCTGTAACAATGGTACTTGGGACCAAGGCTACATTTCTAAAGCTTCCAATGACTGAGCTCCAGATCAGAACCAACGCTAAAACAACACTAATTCCTGTTACTAGTTTTAAATACTTGGGCATATGGCTTGACTCCCATTTAACATTTGGTATGCACATTGATACCCTGACATCCAAAACTTACGCCAAACTAGGAGTACTGTACTTTACATGAACAAATCCTCCCTAAGTCTGCTGGTCAGAAAGCGTATCGCACAGCAGATGCTAATGCCACTATGGGGACATAGTATACGGCTTGGCTCCCCAAACCCACCTTAGAAAACTTGACACCCTCTACAATTCAATATGCCGTTTTGTTTTCCAATACAACTACAACACACATCACTGCGAAATGCTCAAAGAACTAGATTGGTCATCACTCGAGTCAAGGCGCAAAGTTCATCTTTCCTGTATTGCCTTCAAATACTTTCTGGGCAAGCTATCGTCTATTTGAACAAGCTACTCACCCCTACCACATGCAGCACTTATCATCTGAGATCTGACTCCAAAAGACTGTTCATGGTCCCAAGGTTCAACAAAGTATCCGCCCACTCCTCCTCTTACCGTGCACCCCAAAACCGAAGACTCTCACAGCCACCACCAGTCTAAGTTATTTCAAAACTAAAGCTGTCCCACATTGTAATATGGTCTGTAATTGTTACATATGCCTATAATATATATTATCTCTAACTGTACATGCTAGGTCTTGTATATAATGTATGCCCTGTTCACTTATGTAACTGTATTTGTAACCATCTATTATTTGTCATCTTAACTATATACCCATGACATACTTGAAAACGAGAGGTAACTCTCAATGTATTACTCCCTGGTAAACCATTTTATAAATAAATAATCTCCTGGACCCTCACAGGTATTTAGCACCACAACACCTGTAGCAATAGCAAGATCTCCCAGAGAGGGGGGGGAGGGGGGAAGCACTGCTACATTTATATTGAAGATATGTATTGTATCTGCTATCACAGTCTCCATGAGTAATGAATGCCACATTATAACTGCCCTTACTGTAAAGAACCCTTTCCTTTGTTGCTGGTGAAATCTCCTTTCCTCCAACCTTAAGAGATTACCCATTATTAAAACATGACCTTGTTCTGATGCCTTCTCCTCTTGCAAGAGTTTTCTTGGCTTCCTCTATCTCACAGATATTTGGTGGTTTATAGAATATCCCAACAAATATTTTTTTGTACTTTTACTTCCACTGCAAATTTATGTCCACAAAGTCTCTGCATTTTCAGCATTTCCTTCATAAACATCTTTAAATTAAATATATCTCCGCTAGTGAGACCACATTTATGTTAGCACATACAACTGGGCACTTTTGGTGCCTATGAGATATAGCATATAGTTATGCGTGCTGTGTATACTGTACTTATCACTTTTTTTGTCTTCTTGGTTTCTGGCACATATGGGAATCTTGACTTGCTTATGTAGTCTTTTTTTCACTTAAAGGTAAGGCCCATAACCACCGCCTCCTGCACCCCCACAGCCCCATCACCCCCTCTCAAGATACATTTATTTCCTGGGTCGTGTCATTCTGTGTGCGATGCTAAACCTTTGCTGCTGCGTACGGCATTAAATCCTTCGAATTGTGCACTACGCTATGCAAGGTGCTATATAGCTCCAATCTCCCGGAAATGCGTTTTGAAAGGTTGGCAAGCATGCAGGAGACTAATCCTTCAAACTAAAGAAATATCACTGGTTTTATCCCAGATTTTATCACCTGTTTACATCCCTGGTTTTAGTGCAATTTTTTAACATTCCTTTGAATCTCTGCTATATTTGCGTATGTTGCTTATTCTTTCATCCATAATCATGCATAACTCATTTCTATTGAATTAGGCGAAAATACATTACTCAGGGACAGAGCTTTACATTGCTGAAGCTGCTTTATTGAAGTTTATTGACTGGAGTCCATAGTGAGAAGCTGGGTAATGTATATTCCCACCCTACTGAATGCAAGGTCATGTATTGTTAACTGGATCTGACCCCGTTTCTAATTACAATGAATACTAGACTGTAACGTATTAACTCTTTATTTTAATTTTGAATCAAATATAACAATGTGCACATCGAAGGAAAGACTTAGAATTCAGTGTATGTGAAAATAGACGGTTTAAATGACATTATCCAAATAAATATGTAATGTAATATTGCAATTTTCATATAGTGAGCACAAAACTCAGTGATAAAAATGCTAAATCTCCCCACATCTCGGACTTCCTGCTAACCTATCAGGTTGGTTGGGTATAAAACATTCCATACAAATAAGGGACCATCATTTAGTGGATTATCACACTTGCCTAAATAAGGAACTTGGTGGCCCTGAAAGTGTACAGTTCTTCTGTAACATCAGTTAGTCTAAAATATTAACAGGGTGGGTCCCAAAAGAACCTGAAAAAGTTCCTATATCTAGCACTCACTGTGGAAAATGGTAGATGAGTAATTACTCAATGGGATATGAATATCCCCAGCAAGTAGGTGAGGCTAACCATCAGTTGACATATATAATACATACTAGCTGAGAGACCCGGCGTTGCCCGGGATGTAATGTTCCCGCTCCTCTCTCTCTCCTCTCTCCTCCCCCCTCTCTCTGTTTGTCCCCCATTCACATCAATCCAGTCCCCCCCATCCCTCCTTTACAGCTCTGTTTGTCCCTCTTTACAGCTTCATGCAGTGTGTGTGCGTCAGTCATTGTGTGTGTGTCAGTCAATCAGTGTGTGTGTGCGCGCGCGCACGTCAGTGAGTCTGAAGCAGAAACACAAACACACACACACACAGACTGACTGACGCACACACACACACACACAGTCAGTGTGTGCGTGTGTGTGTGCCTCAGTCAGTGTGTGCGTGCGTGTGCGCCTCAGTCAGTGTGTGTGTGCGGCAGTCAGTGTTTGTGTGCGCGTCAGTCAGTGTGTGCGTGTGTGCGGCAGTCAGTCAGTGTGTGTGTGCGTGCGTCAGTCACTGTGTGTGTGTAGGGGTGTGTGTGTGCACGCGCGCGCGTCAGTCAGTGTGTGTGTCAGTCAGTGTGTGTGTCAGTCAGTGTGTGTGTCAGTCAGTGTGTGTGTCAGTCAGTGTGTGTCAGTCAGTGTGTGTGTCAGTCAGTGTGTGTGTGTGTCAGTCAGTGTGTGTGTCAGTCAGTGTGTGTCAGTCAGTGTGTGTCAGTCAGTGTGTGTGTTTGTCAGTCAGTGTGTGTGTTTGTCAGTCAGTGTGTGTGTTTGTCAGTCAGTGTGTGTGTCAGTCAGTGTGTGTGTGTGTGTGTGTGTGTGTGTGTGTGTGTGTGTGTGTCAGTCAGTGTGTGTGTGTGTGTCAGTCAGTGTGTGTGTCAGTCAGTGTGTGTGTGTGTGTGTGTGAGTCAGTCAGTCAGTGTCAGTCTGTGTGTGTGTGTGTGCGTGCGTCAGGGTGTGTGCGCGTGTGGCTGTCAAGGGTTGTGTGCGTGCGGCTGTCAGGGGTTGTGTGCGTGTGCCAGTCAGTGTGTGCATGCGTCAGTCAGTGTGTGTGTGTGCGTGCGTCAGTCAGTGTGTGTGTGTGCGTGCGTCAGGCAGGGTTTGTGTGCGTGCGCCAGTCAGGGTTTGTGTGCGTGCGTCAGTCAGGGTGTGTGCGTGCATCAGTCAGGGTGTGTCTGCGTGCGCCTGTCAGGGTTTGTGTGCGTGCGTCAGTCAAAGGGCAGAGGCAGGGGGGGGTGTGAAGGGCAGGCTTGGGGGGGGGGTGAAGGGCAAGCATGGGGGGGTGAAGGGCAGGCGGGGGGGGAGTGAAGGGCAGGCGGGGGGGGGGGGTGAAGGGCAGGGGTAGGGGGGGGTGAAGGGCAGGGGTAGGGAGGGGTGAAGGGCAGGGGTAGGGGGGGTGAAGGGAAGGGGTAGGGGGGGTGAAGGGCAGGGGTAGGGGGAGGTGAAGGGCAGGGGTAGGGGGGTGAAGGGCAGGGGTAAGGGGGGTGAAGGGCAGGGGTAGGGGGGGTGAAGGGCAGGGGTAGGTGGCAGGGGTGAAGGGCAGGGGTAGGGGCGGGGTGAAGGGCAGGGGTGGGGGAGGTGAAGGGCAGGGGTGGGGGAGGTGAAGGGCAGGGGTGGGGGGGGGTGAAGGCAGGGGTGGGGGGGGTGAAGGGCAGGGGTGAATGGCAGGGGTGGGGGGGTGAAAGCAGGGGTGGGGGGTGAAGGGCAGGGGTGAAGGGCAGGGGTAGGGGGGGGTGAAGGGCAGGGGTAGGGGGGTGAAGGGCAGGGTTGGGGGGTGAAGAGCAGGGGTAGGGGTGGGGGGTGAAGGGCAGGGGTAGGGGCGGGGGGTGAATGGCAGGGGTAGGGGTGGGGGGTGAAGGGCAGGGGTAGGGATGGGGTGAAGGGCAGGGGTAGGGGTGGGATGAAGGGCAGGGGTAGGGGTGGTGAAGGGCAGGGGTAGGGGTGGTGAAGGGCAGGGGTAGGGGGGTGAAGGGTAGGGGGGTGAAGGGCAGGGGTAGGGGGGGTGAAGGGCAGGGGTAGGGGGGGTGAAGGGCAGGGGTAGGGGGGGTGAAGGGCAGGGGTAGGTGGCAGGGGTGAAGGGCAGGGGTAGGGGCGGGGTGAAAGGCAGGGGTGGGGGAGGTGAAGGGCAGGGGTGGGGGGGGGTGAAGGCAGGGGTGGGGGGGGGGTGAAGGGCAGGGGTGAATGGCAGGGGAGGGGGGGGTGAAGGGCAGGGGTGAATGGCAGGGGTGGGGGGGTGAAATCAGGGGTGTGGGGGGTGAAGGGCAGGGGTGAAGGGCAGGGGTAGGGGGGGGTGAAGGGCAGGGGTAGGGGGGGTGAAGGGCAGGGGTAGGGGGGGTGAAGGGCAGGGTTGGGGGGTGAAGAGCAGGGGTAGGGGTGGGGGGTGAAGGGCAGGGGTAGGGGCGGGGGGTGAATGGCAGGGGTAGGGGTGGGTGGTGAAGGGCAGGGGTAGGGGTGGGGTGAAGGGCAGGGGTAGGAGTGGGATGAAGGGCAGGGGTAGGGGTGGTGAAGGGCAGGGGTAGGGGTGGTGAAGGGCAGGGGTAGGGGGGTGAAGGGTAGGGGGGTGAAGGGAAGGGGTAGGGGGGGTGAAGGGCAGGGGTAGGGGGGGTGAAGGGCAGGGGTAGGGGGGTGAAGGGCAGGGGTAGGGGGGGTGAAGGGCAGGGGTAGGGGGGGTGAAGGGAAGGGGTAGGGGGGGTGAAGGGCAGGGGCAGGGGGGGTGAAGGGCAGGGGCGGGGGGGTGAATGGCAGGAGAGGTGAAGGGCATGGGGGTGAAGGGCAGAGGGTGAAGGGCAGGGGTAGGGGGGTGAAGGGTAGGGGGGGGTGAAGGGCAGGGGTAGGGGGGGTGAAGGGCAGGGGTAGAGGGGGTGAAGGGCAAGGGTAGGGGGGGTGAAGGGCAAGGGTAGGGGGGGTGAAGGGCAAGGGTAGGGGGGTAAAGGGCACGGGTAGGGGGGGATGAATGGCAGGGGTAAGGGTGAAGGGCAGGGGTAGGGTGGGTGAAGGGCAGGGGTAGGGGGGGTGGGGAAGGGCAGGGGTAGGGCATGAAAGTGAGGCACAAATTGTTGGCAGGAGTAAAATGTCCACACACACACACACACACACACAGATCCGAGGAGGCTGCTTGGCCCCCCCAGCGGGCGGGGAGTTAAGGTAGCGCCGGGGAGTTAAGGGAGCGTCGGGAAGTTAAGGTAGCGCCAGGGAGTTAAGGGAGCTCCGGGGAGTTAAGGGAGCGCCGGGGAGTTAAGGGAGCGCTGGGGAGTTAAGGGAGCGCCGGGGAGTTAAGGTAGCGCCGGGGAGTTAAGGGAGCGCCGGGGTGTAAAGGTAGCGCCGGGGAGTTAAGGTAGCGCCGGGGAGTTAAGGTAGCGCCGGGGAGTTAAGGTAGCACCGGGGAGGTAAGGGAGCGTTGGCGGCTGGGGTAGGAGGGCCGTGCCGTGCTTACCCTCCGTGTTTCCGGGAGCCGGTTGAGAGCGAGGGGGGAGGAACCTGCAGTTGGCGGCAGGGGCAAGAGGACCGCGCTTCCCCTCCGTCCGGGAGCCGGTGCAGGACGGCGCACGTGATGGGGGGACGGACAACAGAGGGGTGTGTGTGTGTGTGAGGGTGTGTGTGTGTGTGTGTGTGTGTCCCTTTGGCCCGTCACTCCGCCTCGGCCAATGAGAGGTGTGCGGGGGCAGGCGGCCCAAGGGAGCAATCTCATTGGCCTGGCCCAAGGTCCAATGGGATTGCCACTAGGGACACAGGGAGGGACACAGGGAGACACATACAGACATAGCCACATACGACACTTTCAAAAATATATAGTAGATATGTCCACATAGGACTAAAAGTGAAAAAACAATAAACTTTTAATCAACATAGAAAAATCACTCATGAACATACAGTGTGTGGTGTATTAAAATCTGCATGGGAGTGGGCGCCACCTATATATCAAACGGCATACACATCAAATAACCAGATGTAAATTATATGTACATATATACCCCATACACAATAAATATAGGGCAAATGGTAGGTATGCCAATGATTTGTTTTCTTTATGAGAAACATAATTTATAATTGATTGGTTTGGTTAAAATCAGTGCAATACATAATATTTTATTGTGTTTGTTTAATGTTTTATAATATATTATTCTATGTTTTTATGTTATTTTATAATGTTTTATTATAATATATTGTGTATGTTTAATGTTTTATAATATTTTATTCTATGTTTTTATGTTATCTTATTATAAGGCTTTATTGTAATATATTGTGTAGGTTTAATATTTTATAATGTTCTATTTAAAATGTTTAAGCAAATGCATGACTTGATAGTAATTTTGGATATGTGTATGGGGAACATGCCAATGATTTTGAACATATCTTCTCTGATACATACATAGTTACTTAGTTACATAGTATATGAAGTTTAAAAAAATACATATGTCCATCAAGTTCAACCTATGCTAAATTTAGACAACAGATACTTATCCTATATTTGTATCTACAGTATATTGATCCAGAGGAAGGAAAACAAAAAACCCCAGTGAAATATCATCCAGTGCTGTCTCATAAGAGGAAAAATAAATTCCTTCCTGACTCCAAATATTAGAAATCAGCTTTCTCTTTGGATCAACATCCTTCCCATGTTTACTAATTTGGTATATCCCTGTATATCTTTCCTTTCTAAAAAGATGTCCAACCTTTTTTTTAGATATCTATTGTATCTGCCTTTAAACAACTTCAGATATAGTTGTTTTAAAATGCCAGAATTAGTAGAAAAGAGGAAAGGGATTAACTATCAAAACTGCTGAACAACTTTCCTGTCTTGCCTTCAAATACTTTCTGGGCAAGCTACCTGCCTATCTGAACAAGCTCCTCACCCCTGCCACATGCAGCACTTATCATCTGAGATCTGACTCCAAAAGACTGCTCATGGTCCCAAGGTTGCACTAAGTATCTGGCTGATCCTCCTTCTCCTACCGTGCAATCCACAAAACTGGAATACTCTATTGGAGACTCTCACAGCCAACACCAGTGTAAGTTCTTTCAAAACTAAAACTGTCTCACACACAAAGGAGACTGGGGATTGGCCGACAACCTGTCTGGGAGCCATTGTCTGGTAAGCTGAGAGGATCCCACCACGATGACTTGACCCCCAACTGATTTGCCGCCTCCACGGTGTTTAAATTCAGCACAACAGTGCAGACGAGTGATTGAAAAATTCAAACACAATATAGTGATAATTATATATTAAAGTCTAAAATGTAATATGAGTACAAAAATACAAAATAGATAAATATACTCCTCCTCTCAGACCCTGGAACTGGATATGTCTCACAATATCCACAACGACTTGTATTCACAAAGCAGGGGAGCGGGGGATTTGTACCATGGTAAGCAAGGTAAGAATTAAAAACTGGCATAGAAAAGTACACTGAATATGTAAATACAACCGCAATCACCGAATATAAGTGTCTCAGATGGAAAGAAATGAATGGTGCTGTGAGGGTTAGTAGTGCTATTGGCAGTGTTGATCAAAGAGAGATTTTGATCAGAAGGCAACCCTCTATAGACAGCACTCAAATCATTTCTAATATAGTAATGGACACAGTAAGTGGTCCTGCAGAAATGCCACTACTATATTAGTGCTGTCTATAGAGGGTTGCCTTCTGATCAAAATCTCTCTTTGATCAACACTGCCAATAGAAAAGTGCAGTAGGGATCAGTGGGTATTCTATGGTTGTAACTCTCCAATATTTATACTCCCAAACCAGCAATTTCAATGGGCATATCCAAAACTGTGGCAGGTGTAGGTACCAGTGTGAATCACTTGTTTCAATTACCCAAAAAGGAAAGGCAATGAAAAAGTATTTATAAACCCAAACAAGATGTCCCTCCAGATGAGGCTTAATCAAAACAGCATTTAAAAGCAATAATACAGCTCAGATCGGCAACTCCCACAATCGAGGTGAGTCGCGCTCTCACAAAACTTCACGGGGCTGTGTCTGCCGATGAAGTCTCTTCTCGATCCCTAGGGGTTGTACGGGTAATCATCTGGAGGTCTTCCCATCAATTAATTACTAAAGATTTTGAGGAATTGCTACAAAGCAAGCACAGATTTAGACATAAACTAAGTAAAAAAGAACGAGATGCTCTAACTGAGCGCAATGAGGACTCCAGTATTGTAATCAATAGGCAGATAAATGGGGGAGGGGGTGATTATAAATCAGACAGATTACATTAATGAATCAGATAGGATTTTAGGAGATGTAGAGACTGTGAAAGCGTAGAAATAAAATCAATGAGTCAAGGGTTCAAAGTAACAAGTGAGTTTATCAACACCATGGTACAAGTGAGAGAGAATTCAAATTTTAACTCATGCCTCTGAAGAAATATTGCTTAGTATCACATTTTTATACATTTCAAAAATGAGTAATACACCCCCTTAAGGGGGCTGGCTTAGAGATAAATAATAATATGATGACCTATACAAAAATACATATTGATATCTAAATATGCTGCATACGCTATATTCTTATCCTATAATTTACCATAATGTGGGCCTCTTGACCTTGTGACATAAGGGAGTTACTCTGTCTAGCCCTGTGTGTCACTGTATCTGTCAGATAATAGAACCTAAGGTCAGCAGAATTATCTAAGGCAGGAAAAACCTCTTACGATTGCATTTTCAATTCTTGCATGCCTCCTAGGAATTACACAAGGGCGGGTTACATCTAGAAGCGATACACAACAGAATCAAACATTCACAGATCATACACGAATAAAACAGATAAGCATTCATACAAGCAAACACTCAAAATGGCGGATAGGCCAAAATGGAGGTGATGATAGCCACACACATTATCTCAATCTTCACAGTCCTCTCTTTTTATTCTTAAAACATTAGTCTTTTTTTTTATTTTTTATAACTTGTATTTTATTAGTGGGTAAATACATGGTATACAATAAAAACTAATCCAATACATAGTGAACAGGGTAGCATAAATTATATAATGACATGAGCATAACATACCTATCGGGCCCACGCGGTGTTTCGAGCCCTACTCAACCGCGTGGGTAAAGGTCATAATTCATGTTATGTGTATCAGAGGTAAAATAATACTTGTTACAAATAAGGGAAAATAGAAAATAGAAATAATAAATAATACATTTAAAAAAAAGGGGGGGGAGGAGGGGTAGAGGGGGACGGAGAGAGGGAAGGGGGCATATAGGATGAGGATGCGGTGGTTTCTGGAGTCTACCGAGACGGCTCATGAGCTGTGGGGCATCGTATTGGATCATGTGACAGTATAAGTAGTTAATCTACAGGGGGAAGTGATGATCCAAATGGAGACTTGGTTTTCACTCTACCCAAGGAGAACGCATCTATTACTATTATAGCCAAATTGTGTCACGCTCTACCCCTGGGATGTCTGTCTGAGCTAACCATGGGGCCCAGACTTTTAGATAATTGTCGCCAGTATCATTAACTAAGCTTGTTAGCTTTTCCATCTGGCACATATACCAAATACAATTCCGAATCTTTGGGATAATTGGAATATCGGGACGTTTCCATAATGCTGCGATCTCGCATCGCATGGCTATTGCAAAATGTGCAATTAGTTTGTTGTTGGATTTTGATAGGCCCTTTAGGGGTCTGTTTAGGAGAAACAGCCATGGGTCTGGGGGAATAGTGAGATCAAATATTCTCTGGATCCAATTTCTGATCTTTTCCCATATCGGGGATATCCGCGGGCAGGACCACAGCATATGTAACAGGTCAGCTGTTCCTCCGCATTGTTTAGGGCACAATGGAGAGGACCCTGGTATGAACTTAGATAATTTGAGTGGGGTGAGGTACCATCGCATAAGAACTTTATATGCATTCTCCTTCAGTGTGGTGCACATCGAACTTTTTACGGCTCCTAAAAATATAGTATTCCAATCTTCGTCCTCCAAGGTCTCCCCAAGGTCTCTCTCCCATTGGGTATGGAATGATGGCATTTGTTGCCTTGAAGTTGTAGGTTCGATTACCTCTCCGTATATGGTAGATATGAGTCCCTTTGTGTCGGTTTCTGCCCGACAGAGCTTTTCGAAATTTGTCAATAGGGGGTATGGGGCGAATTTATTATAAAATGCTCTGATCTGAAGGTATTTGTAGAATTCAGCATGGGGGATATCTTTTTCTAATCTGAGATGGTCATATTTATTTAATTTTTAGATCAAAGCCCTCCAGATCTTTGAGTCTATTATATCCTTTGTATCTCCAAATTGAGTGATTGTGACCAATAAAACCCAGCGCAAAATTAGGATTATTCCAGATAGGTGACATCAGCGAACTTGTTGAGGTGAGTGAGTTTTTTCAGTCTTGATACTTCCCAGACAGATAAAGAGTTAGCCATTGAGGTAAGTGGAGACAAAACGTCTTTTCTTGACGACTTAGGTGGCCAAATCAGATTATTAAGCTCTAATGGGGAGCAAGCTGCACTTTCTAGCTCCACCCATCTTTTTAATTTAGGGTCAGAATGCCATTGTATAGTCTGGCTTAATTGAGCCGCTTTAAAATATGACAACAGGCAGGGTACCGCTAAGCCCCCTGCTAAGGTAGGTCTCTTCATATTTAATTTATTTACTCTCGGTTTTTTACCTCCCCAGATAAAGTTGGATATTTCAGACTGAAGTGAGAGTATATCCTTCAGTTTGAGTGGCACAGGTATTGTCTGGAAGATCTTCCCGCTATGTATCCTTCCTATGCAAGAAATCTTCTTGGAAGACCATCTGATTAGGTCTTGTTTTAGAGTCCGGATTAGTTTGGGATAATTTGCTTTATAGATGTGTTTTGCATCTTTGGTGATGTGGATCCCTAAATATTTGATTGAATTCTTTTGCCAGTTAAAATTAAAATTCAATTTCAGTAGTTTCTCTATATGACCAGGGAGATTGATATTCAGAGCCTAAGATTTGGATTGGTTTATCTTAAATCCAGAGACCTTAGAGAATTTGTCTAAAAGGTCAAACAGATTAGGCAATGATGTGAGGGGTTTTGAGATGATTAATAGGATATCATCTGCATACAGGGCCGCTTTATGTGATTGGGAATATGCGTTTAACTCTGAGATATCCGGATTTTCTCGAATACGTGCCGCCAGGGGTTCAATACATAGGGCAAACAGCAGGGGGATAGTGGGCACCCCTGTCTCGTGCCACTTTGAATAGGGAAAGGGTCCGAGGGGAAGCCCTGATGTATGACCCTGGCAGATGGGCCTGAGTACAGCGACATAATCGCTGTACCCACACGATTTCCGAAGCCAAATGCCGCGAGCGTCTCCCGTAAGTATGGCCAGTCTATCCTATCAAAGGCTTTTTCCGCATCCAGACTTAATAACATGCTTTTTGTGTTATTTTTGTTTGCCAATTCCAACAGATCAATAAATCGTCGGGTGTTATCCGCTGCCTGCCTCCCCTTAACAAACCCAACTTGATCTGGATGTATTAGTCTGGGTAGGATTAGACTCAATCTATTGGCCAGTAATTTGGCATATATTTTTATATCGGTATTGATTAGAGAAATTGGTCTATAGCTTTTACAATTGAGCGGATCCTTGCCAGGTTTATGTATTAGTGATATAGACGCCCGTAGCATATCCTCGGGAATAGGGGCTCCTGCTAAGATAGCATTAAACATATGGAGCAACCATGGGGCGAGTGATTCGGAGAACTTCTTGTAATACAACCCCGAAAAGCCATCAGGACCTGGTGCTTTTGATGGTGCTTCTTCCAATGTGAAGTCAGCACCCATAGCTTCTCTGTCAAGCTCTGTCAATCTCTCCAGTTTTGAGCTGGCCAAGAAATCTCTCAGTGCTCTGCTCGTGTTATTATTGTGTGCCACTTTCTTTCCATCATATAGGGAACTATAGAATGAACCGAATTCTTCTACTATCTTTTTAGGGTTGGCCGTGGGTATACCTGATTTTAAGCGTATAGCTTGGATATTAAACTTAGATTGCCTATCCTTTAGTGCTCGAGCTAGCATCGTATCCGGCCTGTTAGCTTTTTCATAAAACTTCCTCTTTGACCAACATAAGGAATTATCTGCTCGGGAAGTCAATAACATATTTAATTCAATTTTTGTGTCTTTCAGTTCCCGTGCTGTAATTGGGTCTGGGTTGGTTTTATGGTTTGATAGCAGGGAATGTAATTTGGATTGGAGCATCCGAATTTTGGAATCTCTAACTCTTTTTCTTTTGGCAGTAATACTGATTATTATGCCCTGTAAAGTTGCTTTATGAGCCTCCCATAGGTCCGTATGGGATTTCACAGAGCCTGTGTTTATCTCAAAAAATTGAGTTATTTCCTGATCTATTGTAATACAAATTTCGGGTATTTTAAGAATAGATTCGTTGAGTTTCCAATTTGCGTCTGGTCGATTGGTCAGAATATTGTTGCACCTGAGCTCGATTGGTGCATGGTCAGACCATGAAATATCATGGATCATTGTATTAGTGACCTTCGGAACCAGGTGGCACGAAACGAAGAGATAATCGATTCTACTGTATGAGGTATGTGGGTGGGAATAGAAGGTGTAGTCCCTAGACATTGGATGGAGCTCCTTCCATATATCTACTAATTGACAATCTTTCAAGGCACTGCGTAGGGTGTCTTGAGCTCTTTTATTATCAGAGTCGCCTCCCCCTGATCTGTCCAGGGAAGATTGCATCGTAATATTGAAATCTCCTCCTATTATGATATATCCTTTAGCTACTGAACTCAACACGCGGAAGAATCTGTCAAAAAAAGATGCCTCTTGTACACAAGGAGCATACAGGGAGGCCAATGTGATGGGCTGCTCGTGAATTGTTCCTGTGAGGATGAGATAGCGACCTTCTGCGTCTTTTTTAATTGTCTGGGCTACAAAGGGGATGGTATTATTAAATAAAATGGCCACTCCTCTTTTCTTGACAGATGGCGAAGCCGTGTAAAATTGAGTGAAGCCTTTATCTAGAAACCCAGGTGAGTTATTCTTACTGAAGTGCGTCTCCTGCAAGAACAACACCTCCTCTTTTTTCCTCTTATAATCTGTGAAAGCAAGCTTTCCTTTGATCGGGCTATTGAAGCCCTTTACATTATGTGAAATACATGTGAGCGCCATTTTTCATGTGTAAGAGAAAATATGTATAGTGAACAATGTACTTACTCTTGATGTTATTCCTGAAGTTTCTTTCAGCTATATTCATACCTGCTATGCCAGCCTGATGCGGTGGGCGGAAACCATGCATCCCGGGGAGGGAAGGGCGAGGGAAAGGACGGGGATAGGTAGACAATACATGGAAAGCAACGAGGGAACTGAAACAGGAAAGGGTAGGGAGGGAAAATAAAAGGTGAGAAAAAAATAAATAATAAAAAAGAGAAACATAAAATACAGGAGCGTATCTCGGGAGCCCCCGAGAGTAGCTCCTGCGCCCAGAGGGTGGGACGTCTGGTTCCAACTTAATGATGGGCCAGTCTCCTATGGTGGAGGTTGACCACCCTGGGTCTTGAGAACGGTCCTTCATAACTGAGGACCGAAAAAGGGGACACATGCACGAAGGAGAGTAGCTCCCCCGGCATAATACTCATATTGTACAACTTGTAAAACTTGTAAAAATGTTATCACTTATATATAACTCATATATAACTTATATGTCTTGTCTAACTTATCAAACTAACTTATCAACCTTGTCAATCCCGTCAATGTTCCATATTTGTCCAACCTGTCAACTTTATTATTTGTCGAACCCGTCAGCTTTCAAATTTGTCTAGTCCGTCCACTGTCATGTAGTATGTAATTTATATAACTTGTCACTTGGAAAACTGTGACTGAATATATGCCTGTAATAACAATATAAAAACCCTCAGTCCCCTTTACCATTGAGCTAAAAACATAGTCTTTTAAGGATAATTCAGATAAAACTCAGAAGCGTTGCACTGGCCTGGAAGGTCCAAATTTGCATGACTTTGATAGTTTTGGAAACTCACAGAGCTGCTGGCTATCATATCAGCCAGGTTGGTCTTTCTGCCGTCATCTTCATCTGTATTCCATTGAGGAGGACTGACTTTTCCTTCTGAGATTGCATCACAGACAAATCCATTCATCAGTTTCGCTTCTAGGAAACCAACCAACTTGGTAATTCCTAACAAATTTCACCTCTTATCTCCGCCTTTACTTAATCTCTCCTGTAACTCTGTGATCCTCTCTAGCTCATGCTCAATCTTACCACTTTGATCTTTAATAAAAACACAACACTGCTCTTTAGCTAGGGCACATATGCTAAAATATAGTCCGGAGCCATTCTACTCTGTAGGGTCGTTTATCTAATCTGTACCTGTTCTTGGTTAAGTAAATTAATGGATAAAATTAAGGCCATATCCTCCCTATACATTTTCAGTTATGGGCTGTAAATACATTTTTACACACATTTCATTAGTTGGTGGAGGCACCTGACCCATAAATTGATTGTTGTTCCCAGTGTAATTTCCACCTACAGGAACCTCTTTTACCAGTGGAATTCGGTTTAAAAGTTTAGAAACGTTCCCTGTAAACAAATTCAAATGAACATTTCATTTTTTAAATTCGGCATTAGTGTAAGGTATCCCTTCTCAAGGAGTTAAATGTAATTCTCTCTTACGTCATTGGGGGCCACTAGAGTATGGCAGGGATTCATTGTATATATTTCCTTGTGACCCATCAACCTGTGTAGTTATGTGCAAGATTGTATGATTGTCTGAAAAATGATGTGACCACAAAACTATAAACATTACAAATATTTCAAAACTGATCATCCCTTGTCATCATCTGGATGGCGTAGGCTGATTGCCTACCGGGGCATACATCTTAAAAACACACTCAAAAGCATAAAAAAAATAATATTGAGTCCTGAAAAAACAAATTGTTTGTTTAAGTCCGGGCCTTGATAATATTGAGTCCTGGAAAAACAAATTGTTCGTTTAAGACCGGGCCTTGCCTGAAGTCTTAATTCCTCGGTGGTTAATTGTTCTAGGATTATTGTGCCTAGATACACTAACTGTTGGTCAAAAAAACCCACTGGCTTGATGATTCTTTGTCTTTGTTAACTGTTTACGGTGGTGCCGGCACCTTTTTTGTTGCGATGATGCTTCTTTGTATTCCCCTTGGTAGACTGTATAAGCTGCACCTAAGTTTGGAGAGACTTAAACATTTCATTAATAAAAGCACAAGGAGAGCACTTTTAACCACTATAATTTAGTATCAGCACAATATATATATTTTTTTTTTCACCACTGTCTTGGCATCCGCATATAAAATAAACACAAAAACACATTGCTCACTAACTACAAAAGAAAGAAATCAACGGTACATAGGGAAGTATCGTAAGAGAACACTGATAAGTGACAAGAGGTTGTCACTAAAAGTCCCTAAAGCTTGCACTCATTGTAAACAGTAAAATATACATAAAGTACCAAATTATTACAGACCAAATTGGAAATATCCACATAAACCTAACTATAACACAACTAAAACGTATACAACTTTTTTACAAGCTAAAAACTGACGAAATGCATAAAATGACAACTAATAAACCATAAATAAGAGAGTCCCCATGTGAACGAAACGGACAGTATACGGTAAACAAAAATGCTAGTATGAACACAAGTGTAAAGCCCTATCAGAACATGAGGGGCCAGTGTCCATAATATACTAACAATGCTAATTAGCTTCACCACAAAACACTGCAGAGTAGCAGCTTATCACATTAATACTTAGTTCCCAAACAGGCTCAAAATTAAGCTATCCAATAGTTATGCTGAAAAATGTAAAGAGGAGGGGTATATCCCTCTCTACATGAATATTCATGAAGTAACATGTTGCTATGTGTAGCAATGAGTAGACAGCACGAAAACACAACACAGTATGAATGGAGTCATATCGGCAAGGAATGCTAAAGGATAAATAACAAAATAACACACACAAGGTAATGTTGCAACGAATAAAATAGGCAGAGTCCGCATATAGACAGGTGTGTTATGGAAAATCATATAAATTATCCTCTCTTTTGTTCATATGCAAATCTTATGCCATGTGAACAATATACGACATAAAGGATGATGGTATTTAAAACATCAGCAGCTTGAGATTTAAATATATATACACAATGAATTTGACAATAGCTACTGCTTAAAAAATAAAATCTGGATTGCCTACAGTTGCATTCTTTAAAATGAGAGGCTTTAGGTGAGGGTTCAAATTAAGACACCTTTTGGAGGGAAAGGAGAGGTAATGGTCAAAAGTTATAAAAATACATCACATATGCAGTTAACTTTATAGGAAAAATTATTTCATATCTGACTTTGTGCTTACTCGTTTATATCGTACGCTTTGTGAAGTACTGAGTATACTTTTGACACTATTCAAATACGGAAATTCATATTAAATATTATTGTATTATTAATAAAACAATTATAACAAATAGATTTGAAATGTGTTTACTGGTTTCTGCATAGAAGTAATTTGGATACTGCATGTGGGGATTATAACCCCTTCTTGTAATAATTCCTCCATAATAGGGGCTATGCCATCTAAAGCATTTCTGCTGAGTGGGTATTGGCCAATTCTGGAGAAGACAGCTTTGGGAAATAATTTAACCCGTACTGGTGCAGCAGACCAGACGTACCCAGTACTGTTGCTGGGAGACGCCCATAAACTATGAGGTATTTATCCTAAAATGGATACAAAAACAGAAACCACGATAAATAAGCATAATTTCACACTTCTCTGGTACAGAGCAAAATGAACTTTACAAAAAATAAGATAAAAAAAACCCAAAACAGACCTGTTTGATCCTGCAAACTTAGTCAAAAAATAAATAAATTACAGAATCATTCTCTTTCCCCATACTATAACTAAGCTGCTTTTAAACATTTTTTTTTTCAGCTTCTAGTTAACTTTTCATGTCTGGAACATGGTATTTGTACATTGCTTAAGCTGGAGGAGGGGGGCCAGCCCGCTTGGCTGCTTTTAAACTTCCCTCGTTTAAATGACTGTTGCTCAAACATCAGACGAGCAGTGTATTTAAGAAAACAAACCGTTAGTTTCCTATTATAAGTTTGAATAGAGAAACCTTGATAACTAAAAACACAAAACCATTTCTGCAACCTTTCCTATAAAACAAAAATCTTATTGTTTTATTTACTTTTTTTTTCTAATTCCTTATCTTTCTTACACACACACACACACACACACACACACACACACACACACACACACACACACACACACACACACACACACACACACACACACACACACACACACACACACACACACACACACACACACACACACACACACACACACACACACGTTCTCTGAGTTTATCTTCCATCAACATTCATTCTACTTTCTACAGGCAATTAACAAAACTTCAACATACAATGCTTCCTAGGTTTATTTTAAATGCTACTGTCATGCCTTGTAAATGGCAGCAGGCTTAATACACTTTGACAAAAGGTTTAAACTTAAATTACCCTTTTACAAGAGATATATAAGTATTGCACTGTGTATTTTTGTCATATTGGAAGTAGCTTTATGCATTTTAGTTTTTTGTTGTATAGGTTTATTTTAACCCTTATTATTATTTCATTCAAAATCATTATGATCTGTTATTTTTATGATTAGTACAACAAATGACAATGTGAAGCGCTATGTACACTAATGGCGCTATATGAATAAAGACATGCATGCATACATACATACATAAACTATCAGAGTGACACACAAACACTTCACTCCATGACATGTATATTATTATGCCATCAAACTAGTTTCTATGAGCTTTCTAAGACAAAAACAAACAAAAAACATTTAAAGAGGATGTCCCCTTTTTTGTTTTCCATGCAGAATTAATTCATTCCTAAAAAACTACTTTAACATTCTTAAATTCAAGCCATTTCTTCCTAGGTTAATAATTAACTTCCATGTCTCACAGACATGCAAGTCCTGTGACCTTTCAGTGAAAAAGGGTGAGGGAATGGAGATGAGGAAAAGGGGGTCCACTAATGCTGCAGCTATTTTCAAAACAGAGCCTGATATGTTTCACTTTTCTTCTTATTTTCTATATTCTGCGCCACTAAATATCCATTTTTAAAAATTTTTATTGCCATAAAGTCCACACATAATTTCAAGGGACGTACCCTTCGCCGGCGACTGAGAATGTATGTTCCCCATAATTCTCCTGTATTACACCGATCAACGCCAGTCGATCGTGTACAAATAAGGTGCCCACTACTTGGTAGAATATAGAGTTAGGGACCAGTGGTATTAAAAAAAAAAATAGTCACCTGTTGTTCCTTAACAAAATTTTCTCTTTCCAAGTTTTTTTGAGACTTTCCACCTTATAACTGCAGTATTATACCTTCTGAGCCCTGAATTGGCCTGCCATTTAGCATAAGGTATAATCTGACCTATCCCCGATCAACGCCAGTCGATCGGGTACCAATAAGGTGTCCCACCACTTGGTATAATATAAGTAGAATATAGAGTTAAGGACCAGTGGCACTAAAAAAATATTCACCTGTTGTTCCTTAACAATAATTCTCTCAACAAGTTTAGGGGACTTAGCACCTTATTAACTATTACACATTCTGAGCCCTGAATTGGCCTGCCATTTAGCATAAGGTGTAACCTGAGTTTATGGCAATAATATAAAACAACAACAACAACCATACCTGATCAGTATAATATTGATAAACTCACGTGATACAGGGTGTCCCGTCACTCAGGTAGGTTGCCCATAAAGAACAAACTGTCTACAGATTACTCAAACAATTAATCTAATGGCTTTTTTTGTTAAAAAGGATAAAGCCATACCTTATTCCAAGTGTGCACGGTTGAGTAATATAGGCAGCTGCTCCGTCTGGGGTCTCCTGGTCCCGAGGTGTTGGGTCCCTATTCGGGTGCCATCTGTGAAAGCATAGAAATAAAATCAATGAGTCAAGGGTTCAAAGAAACAAGTGAGTTTATCAACACCATGGTACAAGTGATAGAGAATTCAAATTTGAACTCATGCCTCTGAATAAATATTGCTTAGTATCACATTTTTATGCATTTCAAAAATGAGTAATACACCCCTTAAGGGGGATGGCTTAGAGATAAATAATAATATGATGACCTATACAAAAATACATATTGATATCTAAATATGCTGCATGCGCTATATTCTTATCCTATAATTTACCATAATGTGGGCCTCTTGACCTTGTGACATAATGGAGTTACTCTGTCCAGCCCTGTGTGTTACTGTATCTGTCAGATAACAGAACCTAAGGTCAGCAGAATTATCTAAGGCAGGAAAAACCTCTTACGATTGCATTTTCAATTCTTGCATGCCTCCTAGGAATTACACAAGGGCGGGTTACATCTAGAAGCGATACACAGCAGAATCAAACATTCACAGATCATACACGAATAAAACAGATAAGCATTCATACAAAATGGCGGTTAGGCCAAAATGGAGGTGATGATAGCCACACACATTATCTCAATCTTCACAAGACATATCTAAAAAATTAATAAAGATCCAACAAATTAATTCCTCAAAGAATTGAAAGATTTATTAATAAGAGGAAAGAACAGTGGGATATTTAAAGATAAAGAGTTCACATATCTAATGAATGAGAGACCCAGGTTGCCGGTGTTCTACTTCCTCCCTAAGGTCCACTAGTCTTACAAATCCTCTGCGTAGACCCATCATATCCGGGATAGGTTCTTTAACATCAAATCTATCGGAGTATATCAATGTGTTCCTCCAAAAGTACATCAGACCTCTGAGATCATACATGAGAGACACAGCAGATATTCTGGAACTCAGAGGACTTTCAATTGGAGGGTGGTATGACACTGGCAACCTGTGATGTGCCATCTCTCTATACTTCCATTGGCCATCAAAAGGGTTGTGAGGCGATAAAACAAGTATTGGAGAATTATGACACACTTCCCAAAACTCAGGCTGAATTTATAGTTGAAGGCTTACAATTTATACTCAGCCATAACTATTTTTGGTTTGATGGAAATTTTTTCACTCAAAGATGTGGCACCACCACGTGTACCAAGTTGCCCTGAGTTATGCAAACCTGTTTATGGGGGTCTGGGAGGACAATAAGATCTGGTCCTTGTGACGATAGCTTATGACAGGTTGTAATTTACACCAAATAACTGGGTTTGAACTGAACGAGGCTTAGATATAATAAAGTATATTTATTCCTTTGGATAGGTGAACACACGATATAGTACAGTAACAAGACAAGAAGTACACTTACTTTGAGGATGGGGGATGAGAAGTATGTTGCATAGCAATTCTCTCGCAATCAGGTACAATCAAGATGATATCAGAAGACAAAGGATAAAGGGTGGACAACAGTTTATAAACCTTTTGTAACCCCATCCTTAACATTAAGTACAGGTGATTGGTCTTCAATTACCTCTAGCCACTCTTTAACGTGGGAACACATTTTGATACACGCCCCCCTGCTTGTTGGCACATGCGCATTAGAACTCTGGGGTCTCATTTCTGTAGCCCCTCATCTGCATCAGGAATGCCAGCTAGTCTACCAAACGGAATTCCTGGCAGGATACTCTTTGTTGTGAGGTGTGAAATGGGACACTTACAGCCTGCTCTGGTTTGAGTAATTTCCGCCCTCATGTAAACAGGGAGGGTGACAAAATCCTTTGAACAATACATAAGTCCTAGACATTGGGTCGCCTCTCCGGCCATATGCTACCCTGGTATGCAAAGGAATTTCCTCTGGTTTCTGTCCCTACCTTGGGACACAGTATTAAAGATAAAACACAAACATATTACAATATCCTACCCCATTGGGTCAATGCCGGAACTGGGACACCCTAGGGTCCAATTTGCGACTTGCTACGACCCTCGGAACCGGAGTTACACAAATACACCTTAAAACGTTTCCTATTTTAATACAATAAACTCCGCTGTAAATTAAATCACGGGTTTTCACTAAATCCCCATTGAAAACAACGGGCTCCGCCGCCATAGACTTTCAATGGCAAACCGCCGCCGTTGGCGACTATGGGAATCCGCCGCCATAGACTTTCAACGGGGCGACGCCGCCGTTGAAGTCAATGGGGGTTTTCCGCCATAGCCGGTCAATGGAGATTGGCCACCATTTGAGTCTATGGGAAAAGTCCCGAACTTTCAAGGGGGTCCATACTCCGTCGGGTTGGTCCAAGAGGGTCAAGGATGGTTCTGCAGCGATGCCGGAGCAGTGACTACAGGTACCCCAAACTCTGATCCTCTGGACCCTCCGGAACCGGAGCTATAGATTACTAAATTTCAGCTTTTAACACTTAGCCGTTTTCTTGAGCTGTTTCTGCTGCCGCCATTGGAACCTATGGCGCGACCCGCTCTTCTCGGTTCGACCCTTATCGGGGGTCCAGGATTCGGGGACCCGGTTGTGGTCGAGTGGGGGGAGGTCTAGGAACTAGGGGCAAAAAGAATTTTATTTCTATGTGCTCTAGAACTGTTTATTCCCACGCCACTTGTCGTTGAACTTGACTGCTAAGTGATCAAAGCTCTCTTATAGAAAAAGTATCCGCTTTGCGGTTTTGCAGTTTGGACAGCAGCCAACTCGTTCCTGGAAAGCTCCTTCGAGGAATCTCCGTTGAAGTCAATGGGCCCATTGACTTACAATGGGAAACCGCCGCTCCTCCTCTCGGACGCCATCTGCTGGTCTTCACAGGAAACAGGACCAAAACAGCAAGATTCACCATTGAAACGCATGGAGCTCCAATGGCGGCCTATGGGACCCTGCAAAATGGTGCCTGAAAAGGCGGGAAAATTACACAAAGGGCTATAATCACTAAAGAAATATTAACCCTTGTACTCCCGGATGGATCCTAGTGTGTGTGTGATGCAGACCCTGATTAAACCAGATGTTACACTAAAGCATGGGAACAGGGGAATATACATTTTCATGTCATAACAAGGGTTAAATCACATTTCTGGACCTCAGCCCAGTTAACCCCTTGTCTCCCTGGTGAGGTCAGAGGATAGCCAAATGTGGTGCAACCCCTTTTATCCCGGGCCACCCCCTTTCTCCCTCTACACCTCCCCTTCTTAATGGGTGACCTGTGGCCGACTGGCCCTAACGGGGAGTGGGGCACTGCTGGCACCATTAATGAATTCAGTCTCAGAGGGATAGTCCTGGCATGAAAGTCCATCAGCATTACTGTTTTCACTGCCCTTTTTGTGCTGAATGGTAAATTCAAATTCTTGTAAAGCCAAGCTCCATTTCAGCAACTTGGCATTTTCCCCTGATACCCTCTGTAGCCAACTCAGGGGGTTGTGGTCTGTGAGGACCGTGAAAGCCCTCCCATATACATAGGGCTGGAGCTTTTTGAGTGCCCACACAATGGCCAAGCACTCCTTCTCAATGGTGGCATATGCCACCTCCCTGGGGAGCAGTTTGCGACTGAGATACACCACAGGGTGCTCTTTGCCATTGTCCCCCACCTGGCTCAATACAGCCCCAACACCAAAGTCTGAGGCATCAGTCTGAATGAGAAAATGCTTGGTATAGTCTGGGGCAGCCAGTATGGGGGCTCCAGCAAGCGCAGTTTTCAGTGCCTGGAAAGCAGTTTCACAGGCAGGAGTCCAGGTAATAAGCACAGGCAGTTGCTTCTTAGTTAGATCAGTCAGGGGTTTGGCCACGGCGCTGTACTGTGGGACAAATTTCCTATAGTACCCTGCGGTGCCCAAAAATTCCATGACCTGTTTCTTGGTTTTTGGAACAGGCCACTGAACTATAGCTTCTACCTTGGCTGGCTCTGGTTTGAGATGCCCTCCATCCACCCTGTGCCCTAAGTACAGGACTTCTGCCATCCCTACCATACACTTAGTGGGTTTCAAGGTAAGCCCAGCCTCCCTGATCCTATCCAGCACCGCAGCTACATGTCCTATGTGGGATTCCCAGGAACTACTAAAGACAGCAATGTCATCTAAGTAAGCCATGGCATAGCTCTGCATCCCTTCCAGTAACCTATTGACCAGGCGTTGAAAGGTAGCCGGGGCATTCTTCATCCCAAATAGCATCACCAAAAACTCATAGAGGCCACTTGGAGTGATGAATGCTGACTTCTCCCTAGCCTCCAGGGTCAGTGGGATTTGCCAATAGCCTTTGCTCAAATCCATGGTGGTCAGATACTTTGCCCCTGCGAGTTCATCTAGTAACTCATTACGCGGGGCATGGGGTAAGCATCTGACACCGTCCCAGCGTCGAGCAACCGGTAGTCCACACAAAACCGGGTGGTCTTGTCCTTCTTAGGAACTAGGACTACTGGACTTGCCCAAGGGCTCTGGGATGGAGTAATTACCTCTAGGGTCAGCATCTCCTCTATCTCTCTCTCCATACTTGTCTTGACCTCTGCTGACACTCTATAAGCGTGCTTATGCAGAGGCTGCAGGTCCCCTGTGTGCACTGGGTGTTTTGTGAGATGTGTGGTCCCTGGCATGTCAGTGAAGAGGATGCTAAACTTAGCTAGCATGTCCCTGGCTTCTCCCTGCTGCCTAGGACTCAACTGTGCCCCTATCTCCACCTGCTCCACAGTGTTTCCCTGCCTAGCCTCCCCTAGGAGATCAGGCAGAGCATTGTTCGCCGGATCCTCCAGCAGTGGGCTACAAATGGCCAGCACTGCTCCCATACTCGGTGCTCTGTATTCCTTCAACATGTTAATGTGATATGTCTTGTGCCTCTCAGGCTCTATCTGTACAACATAGTTGCACTCATTCACCTTTCGGATAACCGAGTATGGTCCCGACCAGGCAGCCATCAGCTTGTTCTCCCGAGTGGGTTTGAGAACAAGCACCTGCTGTTCTGGGATGAATTCTCTGCTACGGGCATGCTAGTCATACCATTGCTTTTGCTTGGTCTGAGCAGCCCTGAGGTGGTCCTGGGCCACCCCCATGAGCATCTCTAACCGGTTTCTGAGATCTACTACATACTGGATCACTGAAGCATCAGTAGCAGTAGTCTCCCCTTCCCATCCCTCACGGAATAGGTCCAGAGGTCCACGTAACCTGCGGCCATAGAGTAGCTTGAAGGGGGAGAATCCTGTAGATTCTTGCGGTACCTCTCGGTATGCAAACAGCAAGTGCTGCAGGTGAATCTCCCAGTCTTTCCCCTCCACCTCTATAAAGGTCCGAAGCATCTGCTTCAGGGTACTGTTAAACCTCTCACATAATCCGTTTGTCTGGGGATGGTAAGGGGTAGTGCGCCGGTGCTGTACACCGCATGCATCCCAGAGACAATGTAACAGTTCACTCATGAACTGTGACCCCTGATCGGTTAGGATCTCACTAGGGAAACCTACCCTAGAGAAAATGTTCAGCAAAGCTGCTGCCACTGTCTTGGCACTTATGGTGCCAAGCGCTACCGCCTCAGGGTACCGGGTGGCAAAATCCACCACCGTGAGGATGTAGCGCTTCCCTGACCTGCTAGGAATCATAAGGGGTCCTATAAGCTCCATCGCTACCTTCTGGAAGGGTTCCCCTATTATCGGTAGGGGTCTCAGGGGTGCATTCACACGGTCGCCCGCCTTACCCACTCGCTGGCAGGCATCACAGGAGCGGCAGAAGTTGCTCGCATCCCGGGATGCCCCAGGCCAGTAGTAACTCTGTAATAACCGGGCTCGCGTCCTGGTGACCCCCTGATATCCCGCTAACGGAATAGAGTGAGCTACCCGTAACAATTGCTGTCGGTACCCCATGGGCACTACTAGCTGTCGCTTACTGGTCACCCCCTCCTCTATCCCCGGGTTCCCTTCTTCTCTGTACAGGAGTCCCTTATGCCATAGGCAGCGCTCAGTGCCCTCCCCTGCCTGAGATTCGGACGCCCGAAGTCTCACGCCGGCCATGGTAGGGTCTGCCTTCACTGCCTCCCTAAACTGGGCTCCTAAGTCTGGCCACCCCCCAGTCATGTCATTGTCAGGGGAAGGGGACAGGGTGGGAGGGAACAGTAAGTCAGCCTGTGGTTGCAACTGATCCTGGCTTACCTCCCCGGGCTCCTCTGCGCCCTCCGCTAACGTTGGTCCCAAAGGCTGGGGGACTGGAGCGGCCGCCGCCGGCATTGCCGATGTCTGGCTCCGGGTAACCTCCACCACTGCAGCGGGCTGGGGCACACGGTCGTAGGTGCAGGTCATCGGTCCCAGGTCGTTGCCCAAAAGAATTTCAGCATCCAAACCGGGTAAAACCCTTACCTCCCGCACACCCTTGCCCTCCCCCCAATCCAAAAAGATGCGGGCCACCTGCAAGAAACGTGGCTCTCCGTCGGCCACAGTGATCTGTATCCCAGGGCCTGGGATCAATTCCTCTGGCCGGACCATATCAGGTCGGACCAGGGTCACTGCAGCTCCTGAATCCAGCAAGCCGACTGCTTGCCGGTCACCGGCTGTGACCGGGGTGAGATGTTTGCTCCGGCCGTCCGTCTGCTGCAGGTCTGCGCTGAGATGTCCTCCGCTCCTGGCTGTAGGCACCGATGAAACCGGGATAGGGGTGACATGGGACGTCTCGCTGGGAGTTGTTTCCATGACCGGTCCTGGTTCTTTGGTGGAAGCCACCCACACGTGGGCTACTGGCTTCGCAGCTGGGGTGCGTTGCCCCCGATGGGGTCCGTTGGAACGAAGGGGTTCCGGGCAATCTGGTCTGAGGTGACCAGTGCTGTTACAGTTGTAGCACCGGCGCTCATGCCGGAGCTCTCCCGCCTTCTGTGAACTGCTACCCGCAGGTGGCCTTTGGGTCCACTGGGGGGTATTAGCAGACTTCTTGGCCAGCGCCGGCGCTGCCGCTGCTTTGGCTGGTGCCTTGGTGGTCATCTTGGATCGGCTGACCACATAGTCATCTGCAAGCCTCGCCGCCTCTGTGTAAGTCTTGGGCTTTTTGTCATACACCCAAGCCCTCACCGCCGGCGGGCACTGCTGCATGAGCTGCTCCTGAAAGATGAGGTCCAGCAGGCATTGGTAAGTCTTGGCCTCAAAGCCCTCCACCCAGTGTAGCCCGTATAAAGCCATGCGGGTCACATAGGTGACATAGGTCTCCTGAGGCTGCCTCTCCTCCAGCCGGAATTTACCCCGGTAAGCTTCAGGGGTAAAACCGTGCTGAAATAGCAATAGTTCTTTTAGGTGGGCATAATCATCAGCATACTCCTCTGGAAGCGCCATCAATGTCTGCTTAGCCAAGCCGGAGAGTAGCGGGTCCAAGCGTGCAACCCTATGCTGGGGAAGCACCCCGTACCGCCGGCACTGCGTTTCAAAGTTCTTTAAAAACATGTCGATCCGATCAGTGCCTTCCACGTACTTGGTGAGACTGTGCTTGCCCAGTTGGAGTTCATCTTTGCGGGGTTGGACCGGGGGGCAATAAGCGGGTCTGTTCACTAGAGATATCCATATCCATACTTATCCATAGAGATAAACTTTAGCCGCTCCTCTGCTGTCCCTCGGTCTCCCCACGTTGTAATCAGATCCAACATTTCAGGGGTAAACGGACTGGTGGCCGCAGCCATCAGTGCCCCTCCTGTTGCACTTGTCCCGGGAGGTGCACTCATTCCCTCCCCGGGATTCTGCCGCCCCGGCACTGGGTTCAGTCCCTGATCTCCGGGTGGCTGTACAAGGGCAAGCTGAGCCGTATCCTGAGACTTTGCACGCCGGGCTTCATATTCCGTGATTGCGGCAATCATGTCTGCAACCTCCTGGTCCTCATATTCCAGTCCATATTCACGGCACTTGTCTTTTAGCTGAGTTCTAGTCCTCAGGTAGAAAGTGGAAAGGAAGGAATGGTCACTACTTCCTAGAGAACCAACACAAGCGTGATGAATAAAAAATCTTTATTACAAAAAGCTGGACATCATGAAAAAAGCTCTGACGCGTTTCATCCCTTAGAAGGGACTTTATAAAAAATTTTTTTTTCATGATGTCCAGCTTTTTGTAATAATGATTTTTTATTCATCATGCTTGTGTTGGTTCTCTAGGAAGTAGTGACCATTCCTTCCTTTCCACTTTCTACGCTACATTTTTCGAATGGAGCACACAGGAGTTTCTATCTGCAGCAGGTGATTTTCTTTATCCACGGAGGAGGTGGTATCCAGCTGATACATGCCGGAAGGCATCGCACACCGGCTCCCCGGTCTCAGCACAGCTGATTGCTTCCCGGATGCGGCTCCAGGACGACCTGTGCGTGCACACGCACCATCACGTGGGTCCCCAGATCAGCACAGCCGGTTGCAGAGACGCAGCTCCTATACCAATTATACCGGCGAGCGGAGGGGCTGGCTCACAAGCCAGAAAGCAGTGCAGCGGTACCTTCTGCCGGTGTATCCTGTAGGAACGCCATACACGTGGGATCTCCAGCTACTGTGTACCCGGTAGCCGTTTATGGTTCATCACGGGACACTACCTCAGTCTACAATTTGGCCGGAGGGGTTGGTACTGATACCAGTCGGTTAAGGTTAGCATTATTGGGACTATTCATGGGTCACAGTTGGTGTGACGGTGGTTACATTTTCCTGTGCCCCTTGTCCACATTTGCTCATTAACCACCGACTGGTTTGATTATACTAATATAACCACCCCACATTTATATCCTATGCACTTTATACTTTATACCTGTTTTGAGACTCCAATCCTAGCTACACCTGGACAGTGATTGCACATCATAATACATATGATTGTTTAGCATTTGGAACACAGGAGTTCACTCTCCATTTCTTCTGGATCTAGTCCTCAGGTAGTAGACGTTTTCCGCTTCACTCATGGTTCTGGGTTGCAGCAGTGAGGTGGTGTGGCAACTTGCGTTACTTGTTGCACTACCGTGTGTTCAATACCTTTAGTCCCAGGAACTTGCAATTACCATCAAGTTCCCACTGGATCACAGTATCCCGCAGAATACTGTAATCCAGGTCCAGTTCAATCCCGCCGCTGCCACCAGTTAACTTACAAGCCTGTGACGATAGCTTATGACAGGTTGTAATTTACACCAAATAACTGGGTTTGAACTGAACGACGCTTAGATATAATAAAGTATATTTATTCCTTTGGATAGGTGAACACACGATATAGTACAGTAACAAGACAAGAAGTACACTTACTTTGGGGATGGGGGATGAGAAGTATGTTGCATAGCAATTCTCTCGCAATCAGGTACAATCAAGATGATATCAGAAGACAAAGGATAAAGGGTGGACAACAGTTTATAAACCTTTTGTAACCCTATCCTTAACATTGAGTACAGGTGATTGGTCTTCAATTACCTCTAGCCACTCTTTAACGTGGGAACACATTTTGATACATGCCCCCCTTCTAGTTGGCACAAGCGCATTAGAACTCTGGGGTCTCATTTCTGTAGCCCCTCATCTGCATCAGGAATGCCAGCTAGTCTACCAAACGGAATTCCTGGCAGGATACTCTTTGTTGTGAGGTGTGAAATGGGACACTTACAGCCTGCTCTGGTTTGAGTAATCTCCGCCCTCATGTAAACAGGGAGGGTGACAAAATCCTTTGAACAATACATAAGTCCTAGACATTGGGTCACCTCTCCGGCCATATGCTACCCTGGTATGCAAAGGAATTTCCTCTGGTTTCTGTCCCTACCTTGGGACACAGTATTAAAGATAAAACACAAACATATTACAATATCCTACCCCATTGGGTCAATGCCGGAACTGGGACACCCTAGGGTCCAATTTGAGACTTGCTACGACCCTCGGAACCGGAGTTACACAAATACACCTTAAAACGTTTCCTATTTTAATACAATAAACTCCGCTGTAAATTAAATCACGGGTTTTCACTAAATCCCCATTGAAAACAACGGGCTCCGCCGCCATAGACTTTCAATGGCAAACCGCCGTCGTTGGCGGCTATGGGAATCCGCCGCCATAGACTTTCAACGGGGCGACGCCGCCGTTGAAGTCAATGGGGGTTTTCCGCCATAGCCGGTCAATGGAGATTGGCCACCATTGGAGTCTATGGGAAAAGTCCCGAACTTTCAAGGGGGTCCATACTCCGTCGGGTTGGTCCAAGAAGGTCAAGGATGGTTCTGCAGCGATGCCGGAGCAGTGACTACAGGTACCCCAAACCCTGATCCTCTGGACCCTCCGGAACCGGAGCTATGGATTCCTAAATCTCAGCTTTTAACACTTAGCCGTTTCTTGAGCTGTTTCTGCCGCCGCCATTGGAACCTATGGCGCGACCCGCTCTTCTCGGTTCGACCCTTATCGGGGGTCCAGGATTCGGGGACCCGGTTGTGGTCGTGTGGGGGGAGGTCTAGGAACTAGGGGCAAAAAGAATTTTATATCTATGTGCTCTAGAACTGTTTATTCCCACGCCACTTGTCGTTGAACTTGACTGCTAAGTGATCAAAGCTCTCTTATAGAAAAAGTATCCGCTTTGCGGTTTTGCGGTTTGGACGGCAGCCAACTCGTTCCTGGAAAGCTCCTTCGAGGAATCTCCATTGAAGTCAATGGACCAATTGACTTACAATGGGAAACCGCCGCTCCTCCTCTCGGACGCCATCTGCTGGTCTTCACAGGAAACAGGACCAAAACAACAAGATTCGCCATTGAAACGCATGGAGCTCCAATGGCGGCCTATGGGACCCTGCAAAATGGTGCCTGAAAAGGCGGGAAAATTACACAAAGGGCTATAATCACTAAAGAACTATTAACTCTTGTACTCCCGGATGGATCCTAGTGTGTGTGTGATGCAGACACTGATTAAACCAGATGTTACAATAAAGCATGGGAACAGGGGAATATACATTTTCATGTCATAACAAGGGTTAAATCACATTTCTGGACCTCAGCCCAGTTAACCCCTTGTCTCCCTGGTGAGGTCGGGGATGGCCAAATGGGGTGCAACCTCTTTAATCCCGGGCCACCCAATTTCTCCCTCTACAGTCCTATCCCCGACTCTACGCAAACTTGGTCCCATGGCGGAGGTACATAGATGATGTTGTGTTTGATTGTAGGGGCAACGCCAACAGTTTGGAAGAATTTATAATGTATTTGATTAATAATGACCTAAATTTAAGGTTCACTTGCAGTTACAGACAAAAAGAAATAGATGTTCTAGATCTTACAATCTTTATCCAGGACAACAAGGTGAGAACAAAGATCTACTTCAAACTGGTTGATAGCAACAATTTTATTCTGAAAACAAGTTGCCATCACCCAAGTTGGATTAAAAATGTGCTATACGGGTAATTTAGACGAATAAACAGAATTGCAGAGGAAAGTGACTTTGAAGACCAATCTCATTTTTTAAAGAGTAGATTTCTAGAGATGAACTATCAACCGGATATAGTAGAGGGAGCCCTGAAAAAAGTGGGTAGGAGGGAAATTATCAGGCTAAAGGAGATACATGAAATATCAAAGATGGAACATAACTTTGGCATGGCATTCATGACAGATTGCAACAAAGATGCCGAAAAGATTAGAAACATTATATGTAAACACTGGCACATTGTCAGGAATGATCCATTGCTGAAGGATATTGTTCCAGTCAAACCCAATATAATATTCCGGAGGGAAAATAATATAAAAAAAGATTGGCACTGAGTGCTCTACCAGTGATCAAAGAACAAGGACTAGCTGGTTAGCCCAAATTAAATGCACAAAAAATACATTACAATTAAATAAAAACAAACATTTGCCAAAAAATGCATTGTTTGTCATTGTGCTTATCTATACCCAGAAAGAGGCATAGATAAACACATTGGCAGTCAATGGGCAACCTAAAAAATATACACAATTAAATAAAATACAATCAATGTGTTTCCTACCTTTGCCGGGCTTCACCTCGTCCTACTGCGGCACCAATTCTTGACCCACGACGCAATGCTCAACAGCCTGATGCAGAGAAGTCTGTGATCCTCTGTTGATTGAAGAGATGCCTCCAGAAAGTTGTTCTTTTCTTCTTTCTTCTCTTCTCTGTAATCCAAAGGGGCCCGAAGATGTTGATCCGATGGCTTCTTGGGCTCAAATGAGACGGGACAGGTTTCCGGTAGGCCTAACCACCCAACCTGGGACAACTACCCTCTTCACCCACCCCCTCTACCTGCAAGAAACCTGGTATGTATGTATTTACATAGGTACTCTGGCTTAACCCCTTCATTACCTTAGTGGATAACCGCTAAGGTAATTAAGTTGTTTTTATTTTATTTTAATAACAGAGTATTGAAGCAGGGGGTCTCCAGAGCTGAACTAAATTAATTTCAGCCTAGGAGACCCCCGGCTTCCCGAGTTATGTGACGCAGGAGATTGAAACAATGCAGGGAGATACCGGCACCCCAAACCGGGACCTGTAACTCGGAAAGCAAGGGGTCCCCGAGGCTGAAATTAATGCGGTTCAGCTCAGAAGACCCCCTGCTTCAATACTCTGTTATTAAAATCAAATAAAAACAGTGTGATCGCCTGTAAGAGCTGTGAAAGGAGACGCAGCTCTCTCTGTGCAGCTCTTACAGACTGCAGGCAGATCACACGGGCAGAACTTAGAATAAGGCTGAGATAAAGACACTGCTATCCTGAGCGGTATTGGCATTTTCCTACCTCACGGTTTCTGACTTGCGATAATTCTTTCTGAATACCGTAATAACACAAATGTCAGACCGTGAGGTAGGGTAATGCCAAACCATTCGATTTGGCAGGGATTTTATCAAAGTTACTAGAATCTCTTCTTCCAAAAATACCTTCAACTTTTCTGGGTACGTTACTGTGCATTTTATATGTTTTTTGAAAAGGAGATCAAATATATGAGAGAAATCCCTTCTTTCTTTTGTGATTTCTACAGAGAAGACTTGAAATATCAATAACTTATTCTTGTCCCAAATCTGTACAATTTCAGTGTGGCAGTTTTATCTTGAAAATTCGGTAATTTTATGATTATAGAGCGAGGGTTACCTTGTTCTCTAGATGACCCTAAATGGTACACCCTGTCTGTAATGGCAGCATATGTTCTTCTACGCCAAGCAGACGCGGCAGCTCAATTTTGGCAAAATTCAGTAAATTTTCTCCACTCTCTCAATTACTCTTAGGTTATTGCATCTCGATCTATTTTCCAGGTCATCTATCTTTGCCAGCATGAATGATTGCTGTTTTGTCATTTTTTCCATCTGCTTTTGAAGGGTCAAGATCTGAAGTGACTATAACGTTTGCTCAGCTTGGTTTACGTTTGGTATTTAGTTGGGTAACCTGGTCTTTTACCTCCTTAATTGCGTCTCTAACCTGCTCTATGTGAATTTTGACTAAAGGCTCTATATAGACTCTAACATTCAGGGCAATATCTTCTTTTGCCAGGGAAAAATGTAATTAATTTTAATTTTTTTTACCAGGAAGATCCACTTTACTGTATCTATGTTTTCATCTGTTTGCTTCCTTCTTCCTTGCAGGTTTTCCTTAGGCCCTTGCTGGATTTTTGCAGAAATGTTACAATTGTTTGCCTCTCTCACTTTCTTTGTGCCCGGCCTCTGCTTCAGTTGTTTCCTTCCCACCTTCCGGGTCAGATAATGGTTACTCCACATCCCTGTCTGACTCGGCACGGCACCTGCAGCCTTATCCACATAGACCGAACTGCTATGTTGCTTTGATGCGGCGCATCCAGTGACGTCAGTGGTGCTGCTTGGACACCTTGCTTGCTGGGGTGCCCAAGGGATATGGTACAACCGGAACACTTAGGGGGTTATTTGGGTATATCACGGACTGCGTATTCTGTTGTTATTGTTATTACTGTATGTGTATCAGGAGGGACCTGCTGGTAAAGAGTACTGTTTATCACTGTTGCGTGTTGTGGTTATTTGTGGTATATATTCCCGTGAGGAGCCATCCCACCTATGCTGGGATCCCCACGGGTGGAGGCGCTGCACCCCCAAGCTACCTATGAGCGGAGGCCCAGGCCTTCTGTGAGCCTGCAGGTTAGCACCATAACGTACATAGCATACAAATCTCCCTTAGTTGAGGGGGGGGGAGGTTTTTTTTACTTTGCTGGTGCAATTGTCATTTTATTGATTCGTATTTTATTGACTGTTCATTTTGTGCTTCCCTTTTTTTCCTTTAGGTTTGTTTCTAGTATTGTAAATGAGTAATCAATAACTAGTGAAACCATACATACAGTAGCTTAAAATAGTTTGCGAGTTGTTTTTGCCCTCTGAGGTCTCAAGATACTGTAGATGCCAGCATATCCTGTCATTTTATTTTTAATAATAATACTATTTGTTGTTCTTTACTGAACTGCTCCTGCAGGCCATAATATTATTCTTGCTTTTTTGGTTTTCAACTTCTCCTCAAAAAATGTGTGGCACGCAAGTCTCAACCAAGTGAGAAGAAAATATGCAGAAGAATCTAATAAGAGTGCCATGACGTAAAGAACAGTTTATGAAACCAACCTACATAGCACTACTGAGATAGTTATAGGAAAGCAAATTTAACTAGATGTGCATTAGTCATCTTCTCAGTCATTTTGATTGTCAGAATATGGTCAGACAATCATTGCATCATATAACATACACTGGAACAAGGTACACAGCATGGGAGGGGAGAGTCATCCTGGCCTGTTGGAGCAGGGGTTGCCGTCTAGCAATCCGGCCGACCAGACAAAAAATCAGGGCTTCATTCCACCACCGCCAGGCCCGCTCCCTGTGTAAGCCTCCGGAACCCCTCCCTGCATTGGTCAAGTCTGTGGGCCCAGCAGACAGGGAAGAGTGTGAGAAATCACTGGGCACAGGAATCCCTGCTACTGTGTGCCACGAGGAATAGGACGGGAGGCACTGTTGGCCTCAGTACATGAAGAATCAGCTGTGTTTCTGGCTCCACTCCCCCAGAATCCTTCCCTCTCCCCCTCAACGCCCCAGCACTGCCAGCTCCCTCCTGATCAATCCCTTTCGAAGTGCCATCCCTCAGGATCCTCGCATCTTCCGCTCCCTTCCGATTTAGATCTCCAGTGTCCCTGCTCTTAGGGCTCCTCCCCACCACTACCTGCTGCTCCCTCAAGCCGACCACCAGCTGTTTACCTCCTCCAGGCAATATCTCTCTCTCCCACCAACTGCTCCTTCTAAAACCTACCCCAACCGGCCATGGTGTTTCTCAATTGCCTGCTTCCCCCGTTCCTTGATCCTCAACTGCCTGGTCCTCCCCCCCTCAGCTTCTAACCTCCTGTCCTCCCTCACCTGCTCCTCAGCTGTCCGTTTCCCTTACCCCTGGTCATCAACTGCCCGGTATGCCTGCCCTAGTCCTTAACTGCTGGTCCTACCCAAAAGCTCCCTTGCCCCTGAACTCTGGTCAGCTGCTTGGCCTCTGTACCTCAGACCTGTGCCAGGGTAAACCTGTCGGTTAGCCTAAATAGAAGCAGTGCTAATGAACCTTCATGGGGGATGCCAAGAAGAGAACCGAGCCAACCACTCAATGAGTAGAAATCCAGAAGAATATGAAGTGAATCTTAATGCACTCCATCATTCTAACTCTTTCAGTGTAAATCTTTAAATCTTTAAATCGATTTGAGATCAAAGATGACTATCTCCTGACTCCAGAAGAAAAACAAGGAAATGTCAATCATTTTGTTTGATGCAGTTTTAATGCAGCAGTTCAAGCTGCCGTTTTAAAAAAAAGTTTCCCCCATTCAATATGCGCCTCAATACAATCTACACGTTGACGATCGATCCGTTCTTCTGTGATCGATCGGCGAAGATTTGGCTCGTGGGTTCAATAAATGGCTGTCAGGGAATCAGAAGAGTACCCATGATGCAAAGTTTTGTGTGGACGATCATGTGACCAGGCAGTCACTAGATACAATTGGTTCACTGCTAGAAAGGGGGCAGGGCTCAAAAAGGGGTGTGCCGGAGCCTGTTTCAGAAGAGGAAGGGGATGTAACATTGTAAATGGTTGCTATAGGAAAAAAAAATGCTTGTTACATTATAATAAATTAAAAATGTCTTAAAAAAAATTAGGGTTACCAGATTTCCAAAAGTAAAAACCGGAACACATTAAAAAAAAGAGTGTAAAACAAATGACATCATCAACTGCGCTCTCTCCTTTATGTCTCCCCGCCCCCTTCTCACACACACAGACCATTCTCGTTCGCCCCCCAACCCCTCCATTCTCGTTCCCCCATCCTCATTCCCCCCCATCCCCCAGTCTCGTACCCACCATCCCTCCATTCCCATTCCACCCTTCCCATTTTGTCTCTTTCTCAATTCTGTCTCTCTCTCCCCCCCATTCACTGCGTCTCTCTCTCCCCCATTCTCTGTCTCTCTCTCCCCATGCTGTCTCTCTCTCGCCATGCTGTGTGTCTCTCTCTCCCCATGCTCTGTGTGTGTCTCTCTCCCCATGCTTTGTGTTTATCTCTCTCCCGATGCTGTGGGTGTCTCTCTCTCCCCATGCTGTGGGTGTCTCTCTCTCCCCATGCTGTGTGTGTCTCTCTCCCCCCATGCTGTGTCTTTCTCTCCCCATGCTATGTCTCTCTCTCTCCCCATGCTTTGTGTGCCTCTCTCCCCCCATGCTGTGTGTGTCTCTCTCCCCCATGCTGGGTGTGCCTCTTTCCCCATGCTGTGTCTCTCTCTCTCCCCATGCTGTCTCTCTCTCTCTCTCTCTCCCCATGCTGTGTGTGTCTCTATCTCCCCATGCTGTGTGTCTCTCTCTCCCCATGCTGCGTGTCTCTCTCCCCATGCTGTGTGTGTCTCTCTCCCCGTGCTGTGTGCCTCTCTCTCCCCATGCTGTGTGTGTCTCTCTCTCCCCATGCTGTGTGTCTCTCTCTCCCCATGCTGTGTGTGTGTCTCTCTCCCCAATTCTGTGTTGCTGTCTCCTTATAGTGAGTGTGTGTGTGTCCATTCTGGACCATATCTGTAATATGGGGGGGGGAGGAAGGGGGGGAAGGGGGGAAGCCATCTTGAGCCCTGGCAGCAGACACCAGAAGCTCTCACTGCCTCACTGCTGGGGCTTCGCTGACTCTAACCCCGCCCCCACCCTCTGCAGCTCAGACCCAGACTCCACTCTCCTTTTGCTCTCCTCTCTGCCAGCATTCTTGCTCTCTGCTGCCCCCCCACCCCTGCTCTGATGGTCAAAACCGGGACAGCCAGAAAAAAGCAGGACATTTTAAAGAATTCGGGGAAGCCGGACAGACCTTAAAAAAACGGGACTGTCCCGACTAAACCGGGACATCTGGTCACCTTACTCTTAGTTCAACAGGATTTATTGCTGATTAGCTCAACAGGATATTAACAGAACAGTAACTGAACATAACATAACATAACATAACTTCTTCTCCTCTCACATCCTTGTCTGTCCAGGGGCATATCACCTCCCTGGGCTAGACACAGCATATTTCCCTCACTTAGTCACCCAGAGGCTTGAGGCCCCTGGGGCTAGCCTCAGCTCCACCTCACCCCCTTGTGGGGCAAGGCCCAATGCATCCTTTAACTCGAAGGAAGGGAAGTGGACTGGCCCCGTCAGAAGGGCGTTTAGAGAGAGAGAGAACCAGGAAGAGAGTCAGATCTTATACCTGGAGAATCATACCCATAATCCCTGGTAGCTAAGCAGGAACTCGTATAGTAAAACCTGCACCCCTTCCTGGCATGGGATCTCAACTGCCTCTACTGCACCGGCTGATAGCAACAAAGTGTCCCCCTACACAGACAGCTTACAGACAGGCACAGGCAGAAGGGCTTTAACCCTAACACTGCTGGATGTATTTAGTGAAGAAATTAGTATCCAGGGGCTACATGGCTACATTACATGAACTTATCATATGTTACATTGGAGTGAAAAAATACTAATTTGGTGGGATACTGAGCAAAGTACCCTGCCTAGCACCCTCCGCTTGGAATCGGGAGCTAACCACTAGGAACAGTGGCTCTGCTGTCATAGGAACTTCGCCCGCTAGACACTGCTTCCTGGATTTAAAGATTGCTACAGTGGCGGATTTCCCATTAGCTCTGGGCCTAGGGCGGCAAAACTTTGGGGCAGCAAAAATGTCCGCCACCATATACTTTTGCTGCGTTCTAGGGCCTATGGGGCCTGATGGGAAGTCACTTAGCTGTTGTGACCGCCTGCTTACCTGCCACCCTCCTTTTCCTTCTGAAGCGCAGTTATGTCATCAACGGGATGTCACATGGAGTCTCGTTGCCATGGCAACACGACGTCGCAGCTTCAAATTATGTCATGATGTTGCATTACCATGGCTATGCGACGCCGTGCGACGTCACGTTGGTGATATCCGCTGCATCATTTGACTCTGCAGTTCAGAAGGAAGAGGGGGGCGGCAGCAAGGAGGCGGCCACAACAGCTAAGTGCCTAGCTGGATGGCTAGCTTGGCCAATGCCAGGAGCAGATTGACAATGTAATACGTGAGCCAATAATTCCTGGTTACTGGGCAAATGATTAGAAGTGGAGAGAAATGCATGCAGGACTGCAGAAAGAGGTCATTCAAGGTGGATAAGAAGGGCTGCAGTCTGGTGCAAGAAAAATAGGCATGAAATACTAACTCCCTTCCACCACAGACGGGGCAATTGGCAGGGGAGGTTGTAAACTGGGCCAAATACTCTGCCGTTTTCAGCCCACATTGAACACAGCCAAAATCTCTGTTGGGACGAGGGATCAAACTGGAATACAGCTCCCTCCACCGTGGCCCCTCGCCCTCATAATGGGGTAGCACCCACGATGGTATCATGAAGGGTTACAAGAATGAGGAAGTGCACTGTATCAAGCACAAAACAGTACAGTCCCTTTTTTGGCATGCCACGGAAACATACAGAGGTAATATCCCTGGAGACAGGAGTAGTCAGAAATGGCTGCCAGGGTTTAGGACCCACTGATAGAGCCATTGGGGGCGGAGATAGACCGTGCAATATTATACTGAAATTTATCAAAATTAGCACCTGACTTTTCCTTTCTCTTTCTGTCAAATAAATCCACCTGGTATGACATGGTGTTCATTTCTAAAAAATCCTCATAAAATGTAAGAAGCAATATCAAAATGTTTTAGACATGTTTCATCATGTCAAATTGATATGTGCCTAGCCTGGGTCCCCCTCTGGGCTCCTCATGTCCCCTTACCTCCGGGAGTGTGCCGGCACGTCCAGGTGTAAGCGGTAGAATGCGCGCGCATCCGGCGAGCGCAGGGAGATGTGCAGGAGTAGAGGCGGCTTGCCGGTTGTACCGGCAAGGCGACCGAGTTGCCAGTGGCTCCCGTAGCAGGGCGCCACCATCTTGAATATGGCGCACATGCTTAGACGTATTGCGCATGCGCAGTACAGGATAGGCGGCCAATAGAAGGGAAGGTCCGTGAGGGACTACAACTCCCAGAAGCCACTGGGAGGCATATCAGATGTCGTGCAACAGCCAATAGGGCTGCAGCAACACCCTGCTCCCTGGTATTGTTACATTTCGTGCGCTAAGACCACGCCTGTCAGAGCTGGGACATCAGAGGGTAAGGGTGTCGGTGCAGGCTGTCAGTAGGTCCCTGCACTAGGCCAGAATCTCCCTGTTAGGCCCCGACTCCCACAAATGTTGTGGCTGCTATGGGGACAGGCCCATTAGAAAGGGACACTGCCCCGCTTAGCATCATTAGTGTCAGGGACACAGCAGAACGCCGCACAGCTGTTGCGGCCTGTGGTCTGGGAGCAGACCACCCCCGAAGGCACCGTGACTATCTTCCCGGTGGGACACTCCAACCGGATACCAGCCCACGTGGAGGTGGACGCCATCACGGACAACGTCGCTGGATCAGCGGATCCCTTATCTTCAGTTGGCGCTACCAGGTGTTGGAGTGCAACAACAGTAACACGCGAGTGTGGGCAGCACTGTCACACACACTTTGTGTGGGTTGACTCTGTGGACACCAGGGTGGTTGGGTGCCCAGGGGCACCTCAGTACTTTAGGGTAAACCCCAACGGGGTGTGGACACAGTGTTGGGGGCACGGTGTGGGGTTATGGCCCTGCAAGGCCTGAGTGGTTCTGTTATTATCATTATTATTCTTTTCATGCATGCAGTAAACTGTTAATATTACTACAGTATCAGTGTGTGTATTACTGTATTGGGTCCTGTAAAGGGTTTATCCAACACAGTAGGATCCCGTACAAGTGGAGGCGCTGTCACCAGATGGATCAGGCACACCCCAGGCTCCCAGCAGCGGAGGCTCAGGCCTCCTGTGAGCCGTAGGTAACGCACCACATACACAGTAGCTGTCATATCTCCCAGGGGGTGGGGGAAAGTGCGCTACATGTGAAAAATAAAGAATCAGATCCAGTCACTTGGGATGCCCCTGCAGGGGATCTAGAATGATTTAAAAATGTCAAAAACAGGAGCTAAGACAAAAAATTGGGTCAAGAATAAAGATCATGAAAAAATAGTGAAGCACACCTAAAATACGGAAAAGTCAAAAGGTAACAAAAGAGATCATTGAATGACTTATAGAAATCATATATATACCGTGGGAAAGAGGAGGGAAGGGGAAGGAAAGGTAAGTGAACCTCTGCTCAACTAGAAGGTAAGTATATAATTGTGTGGATAAGGTGCTTAACTGAAAGTTGTATTGACAAATAAACCAAAAGAAAAAAGAACTCAGTTATATGTAGCACTCTATTATCACAAGTGGTAAATGTCAATATTAAAAATAATCATTAATTAAATTTGTATTAAAATAAATGGTGCATAGATTGAGTTAAAAAGTTCATCATGACTCAATATGTCAGATAACAGGATAAATACCAGTAGTAGCGGGTTACTACATTTGTATGGACCCCTAATGTCGATCTCTGCGAGTGGCAGTGTCTAGTTGTTGAATAAGTATAGGTAAGTGTTTGTACTCCCCCCTGGCCAGGGAGAGGAGTAGGGTGATATGAAGCTGCGATTCGTATGTCACATAGAATGCTAATCAATATAGCCTAGAGCAGCAGTGTATGCTGTAAATTCTAGTTTTCTTCTCAGGCAGGGTAATGAAGCTTTGCTGTATAGGTGAAAGGCAGATCAACTGCAGCTGTACTGCTTGCCTTGCCCTGTGCAGATATATACATGCAATTTGCTGTGTAGTCAGCAACGTAAAAAGATTATTTTTAATATTGACATTTACCGCTTATAGAAATCATAGCAGCTTCCAAAGTTTCGTTTTTGGTGTGTTTGACTCTATTTTTTCAAAATTGATAAGTGAAACATTTTGCGCTCTGTTTTGGAGCAGATGTGCCCCACTGTGACTTAGCATTGAATGTAAGGCTGCGGACATGCTAGGACCGCGTGCGCATGCGGCGGAGCCCGTGACGTCACGCTGCGCCTGCCGCAGAGGCGATGTGTGACCTGTGGGGTCTGGAAGTGGAGACGTGACCAAGATCAGCTCTAATGTGCTGTGACCCGTCCGTCACGCGGCAAATTCAAAAGATGTTGTCTCCCCCAGCCTTGCTATTGCCGAACGCTCACTTGCACATGCCTGTGTGCGCTCTAAGCACGTTCGCATAGGCTTTCATGTATTTAATCGCGTGCGCACGCTCCCAGCATGTCCGCAGCTTAATACATTCCATTCAACCCATTTGTTTATATGTTGCAATAACCTCTGGCAGTGAAGGGGTTAAATAGCTGAATTACAATGATATATCTGTAGCATCCAGCTAGCAATTTCCCTTTTGCCCTGCGTGTCAGTCCTGGTAGCTGCAGGCAGTTCCAGGGTTAAGTCCTCACAAGGCTCTGACATGTGAGTTAGCTACAATTAAGTTTCTATAATATTGCACTTCCAAGGCACATGTTGGGCCTTGTGCTTTGTTCTAGAAGTTACTGGAAGGGTCACCTGACAGAGGTGATCCTGTTGCAACAATTAATCTGTCCAGATACTGGGGCAGAGTGTTGGCCACGCCCTGGGTATTAAAGGTGGGGATCCACCATTTGGTAGTCAGACCTCCAGGAAAGATCTCCATAACACCAGGGAAGACCCCAGATTCCACTTAACATCAGGGAGGTCTCCAGGCTCTCTTACTCTGGGGTCATGGTGCCTTCGCCCGTGCGGGCGCTTACCTGGTCATGGTGGACGGGCCGTGGGTGGCGTGCCTAGGAGCGTCAAGGAGCTGGTTCGACCTCATTGGGCGAACTGCTCACGTGACCGCCTGTCGCGCAAAGAAATCAGTTTGAACTGATTTCTTGCGCAACGCGCGCCCCCTCCTGCTTCCGCACACACGCCGCATGGACGCGAACACTGCTTTAAGGCAGTCTGTTCGCTCAGCGTGCCTGTGGCACTATGGCCCCAGCCTTAGCCTGTAAAGCAGGAAAGTAGCAGGCAACATCTTTTATTTGTTTCATTAGGGGCAGTATTCCAGTTTAAGGGCCCCATAGAGAGGTGCAGATAGGAATCTACATTGCTGTAGGGAGCAGTTCATTCTCAGGGTTAAGTAGGGACCTGGGGTGGATTGATTTAGGTCTATTCTAAGGTTTAAGTAGGGACTTGGGATGGACTAACTAGCATTGAGAGAGACCTGATGGATGATGTAATTTTTATGCTGAAAATCAGTCGTTGGTATGAACTATGCTGCCGTTATAATTAGAAGTTCCAGGCGCCCTCTTCTGTCCACCAACTCCCTTACACAAGCTGGCACAAGCTCACATCTACCTTGAGATGCAGAAGGTAAACTGCTGAGCACCTACAGTACACCTTTAGAGCCATAAAGACTGCATATTCCTCCATTTTTACATGTACAACCTATCCCTCACGTGGGTATGGGGTGAAACATATCATATGCTTTTTTACAAAATCTAAGAATTTGATAATCTACAAAATATTAATTTGCTGCTGCCATCCTTTTATTAATTGAAAAGCAAGATGAATAATAATACATTTCACATCTTCCTTCAGAAAATCATTAATCAGATTAAACTACTTTAGACCAAAAACCAGTGTGGATGTGTTCACACCTTGGCATCTCATACAAAATCACACACATGACAAATATTTAATTCAAATGCTTTTTTTTTTAATTTGTCCATATTTTCCCTAAATGTCAGATCTGGCCTCTTCAACAGAATTCACACAAAAAGCTGCACTTGCCCTGTGTTGTTTTTGTTACTATTTTGAATCCTTAATAAAGATTCACTAGAAGAAAAAAAAAATGTCCCGGAAATGCCTGTGTGTGAAGGTTTTTGTTCCTCGATACGTGCCGTAGTTGTGGGGAATTGCAGTAGGTGGAGAGTGGAATAAGTGCAGGACTGAAGAGCCGGTGAGTTTGCAGGCAGAATGAACGCTGTTTAGCCTCTGTTTTGTAATTGATTTAATATAAAGTCAACACGTTTCGGGGGAAGACTTAACCTGCACAGATTCATGTGAATCAGCAATGTATTGGAGATACAGCAACACAACTTTGCGTTAAAGATGTGATGGGGGGGGGGGGGTAGGATGCAGACTAGTGATGGGGGGGGGGGGGGGTAGGATGCAGACTAGTGATGGGGGGGGGGGTAGGATGCAGACTAGTGATGGGGGGGGGGGTAGGATGCAGACTAGTGATGGGGGGGGGGGGGGGGTAGGATGCAGACTAGTGATGGGGGGGGGGGTAGGATGCAGACTAGTGATGGGGGGGGGGTAGGATGCAGACTAGTGATGGGGGGGGGGGGTAGGATGCAGACTAGTGATGGGGGGGGTAGGATGCAGACTAGTGATGGGGGGGGGGTAGGATGCAGACTAGTGATGGGGGGGGGGGGTAGGATGCAGACTAGTGATGGGGGGGGGGTGTAGGATGCAGACTAGTGATGGGGGGGGGGTAGGATGCAGACTAGTGATGGGGGGGTAGGATGCAGAGTAGTGATGGGGGGGGGTAGGATGCAGACAAGTGATGGGGGTGGTAGGATGCAGACTAGTGATGGGGGGGGGGGTAGGATGCAGACTAGTGATGGGGGGGGGTAGGATGCAGACTAGTGATGGGGGGGGTAGGATGCAGACTAGTGATGGGGGGGGGGGGTAGGATGCAGACTAGTGATGGGGGGGGGTGTAGGATGCAGACTAGTGATGGGGGGGGGGGTGTAGGATGCAGACTAGTGATGGGGGGGGGGGGTGTAGGATGCAGACTAGTGATGGGGGGGGGGTAGGATGCAGACTAGTGATGGGGGGGGTAGGATGCAGACTAGTGATGGGGGGGGGGGGGGGGGTAGGATGCCGACTAGTGATGGGGGGGGGTAGGATGCAGACTAGTGATGGGGGGGGGGGGGTAGGATGCAGACTAGTGATGGGGGGGTAGGATGCAGACTAGTGATGGGGGGGGGGGGTAGGATGCAGACTAGTGATGGGGGGGGGGGGTAGGATGCAGACTAGTGATGGGGGGGTAGGATGCAGACTAGTGATGGGGGGGGTAGGATGCAGACTAGTGATGGGGGGGGGGTAGGATGCAGACTAGTGATGGGGGGGGGTAGGATGCAGACTAGTGATGGGGGGGGGGGGTAGGATGCAGACTAGTGATGGGGGGGGGTAGGATGCAGACTAGTGATGGGGGGGGTAGGATGCAGACTAGTGATGGGGGGGGTAGGATGCAGACTAGTGATGGGGGGGTAGGATGCAGACTAGTGATGGGGGGGGGTAGGATGCAGACTAGTGATGGGGGGGGGTAGGATGCAGACTAGTGATGGGGGGGGGTAGGATGCAGACTAGTGATGGGGGGGGGGTAGGATGCAGACTAGTGATGGGTGGGGGTAGGATGCAGACTAGTGATGGGGGGGGGGGGTAAGATGCAGACTAGTGATGGGAGGGGGGTAAGATGCAGACTAGTGATGGGAGGGGGGTAAGATGCAGACTAGTGATGGGAGGGGGGTAGGATGCAGACTAGTGATGGGGGGGGTAGGATGCAGACTAGTGATGGGGGGGGGTAGGATGCAGACTAGTGATGGGGGGGGTAGGATGCAGACTAGTGATGGGGGGGTAGGATGCAGACTAGTGATGGGGGGGGGGTAGGATGCAGACTAGTGATGGGGGGGTAGGATGCAGACTAGTGATGGGGGGGTAGGATGCAGACTAGTGATGGGGGGGTAGGATGCAGACTAGTGATGGGGGGGTAGGATGCAGACTAGTGATGGGGGGGTAGGATGCAGACTAGTGATGGGGGGGTAGGATGCAGACTAGTGATGGGGGGGTAGGATGCAGACTAGTGATGGGGGGGTAGGATGCAGACTAGTGATGGGGGGGTAGGATGCAGACTAGTGATGGGGGGGTAGGATGCAGACTAGTGATGGGGGGGTAGGATGCAGACTAGTGATGGGGGGTTGGATGCAGACTAGTGATGGGGGGGTTGGATGCAGACTAGTGATGGGGGGGGTTGGATGCAGACTAGTGATGGGGGGGGTAGGATGCAGACTAGTGATGGGGGGGGTAGGATGCAGACTAGTGATGGGGGGTAGGATGCAGACTAGTGATGGGGGGGGGTAGGATGCAGACTAGTGATGGGGGGGGGGTAGGATGCAGACTAGTGATGGGGGGGGGGTAGGATGCAGACTAGTGATGGGGGTGTAGGATGCAGACTAGTGATGGGGGGGGGAGGGAGGATGCAGACTAGTGATGGGGGGGAGGATGCAGACTAGTGATGGGGGGGGGTAGGATGCAGACTAGTGATGGGGGGGGGGTAGGATGCAGACTAGTGATGGGTGGGGGTAGGATGCAGACTAGTGATGGGGGGGGGGTAAGATGCAGACTAGTGATGGGAGGGGGGTAAGATGCAGACTAGTGATGGGGGGGGTAGGATGCAGACTAGTGATGGGGGGGGGTAGGATGCAGACTAGTGATGGGGGGGGGGGGTAAGATGCAGACTAGTGATGGGGGGGGGGGGTAGGATGCAGACTAGTGATGGGGGGGGGTAGGATGCAGACTAGTGATGGGGGGGGGTAGGATGCAGACTAGTGATGGGGGGGGGGTAGGATGCAGACTAGTGATGGGGGGGGGGGTAGGATGCAGACTAGTGATGGGGGGGTAGGATGCAGACTAGTGATGGGGGGGTAGGATGCAGACTAGTGATGGGGGGGTAGGATGCAGACTAGTGATGGGGGGGTAGGATGCAGACTAGTGATGGGGGGGTAGGATGCAGACTAGTGATGGGGGGGTAGGATGCAGACTAGTGATGGGGGGGGTAGGATGCAGACTAGTGATGGGGGGTTGGATGCAGACTAGTGATGGGGGGGTTGGATGCAGACTAGTGATGGGGGGGTTGGATGCAGACTAGTGATGGGGGGGGTAGGATGCAGACTAGTGATGGGGGGGTAGGATGCAGACTAGTGATGGGGGGGGTAGGATGCAGACTAGTGATGGGGGGGGGTAGGATGCAGACTAGTGATGGGGGGGTGTAGGATGCAGACTAGTGATGGGGGGTGTAGGATGCAGACTAGTGATGGGGGGGGGAGGATGCAGACTAGTGATGGGGGGGAGGATGCAGACTAGTGATGGGGGGGGGGAGGATGCAGACTAGTGATGGGGTTGGGGTAGGATGCAGACTAGTGATGGGGTTGGGGTAGGATGCAGACTAGTGATGGGGGATGGGTAGGATGCAGACTAGGGATGGGGGGGGGGGGTAGGATGCAGACTAGGGATGGGGGGGGGGTAGGATGCAGACTAGTGATAGGGGGGGGTTAGGATGCAGACTAGTGATGGGGGTAGGATGCAGCAATATACAGTGTGTTTGGTTTAGGTAACATCATTTTAATTCTGCTGACCATACAATTCATCATGTTAGCTGTAGCAGTGATGCTGGTTCTCTGAAGCTTTACTTGTTTTATTCTTAGCAGATCCAGGAATGAGGCCAGATGTGTTGGGTCCAGTAATATGTAGCAGCTGTTCTTTAGGAAAATTGAAAACACACTGAGCTCTGTGGTTGCTTACAGCTGTCAAGCAATCAGGCTTTTATCTCTTGGTTTATTGGGTAGTGTCATGTTTATAAGAATTAGGATGGTTTTTAGGCTGATTTTACCATATGATAATCCAACAATTGAGAACATGTTACCAGTGGTGTCACAACATAGGGAAAGATGCCCTGCAAAACCCCAGTGTAGTCAGTCTGAACTGGGCAGTGTGTTATACAATTGTTCCAAAAACGTTCTTTGGTTCTCGTGTGTGTGTGTGTGTGTGTGTGTGTGTGTGTGTGTACACACACACAGACACAGACACAGACACAGACACAGACACACAGACACAGACACACAGACACAGACACACAGACACAGACACACAGACACAGACACACAGACACAGACACACAGACACAGACACACAGACACAGACACACAGACACAGACACACAGACACAGACACACAGACACAGACACACAGACACAGACACACAGACACACAGACACACAGACACAGACACACAGACACAGACACACAGACACAGACACAGACACACAGACACACAGACACACACAGACACACACAGACACACAGACACAGACACAGACACACACAGACACACAGACACAGACACAGACACACACACAGACACAGACACAGACACAGACACAGACACAGACACACACACAGACACAGACACAGACACACACACAGACACAGACACAGACACACACACAGACACAGACACACAGACACAGACACACAGACACAGACACACAGACACAGACACACAGACACAGACACAGACACACAGACACACAGACACACACAGACACACACAGACACACAGACACAGACACAGACACACACAGACACACAGACACAGACACAGACACACACACAGACACAGACACAGACACACAGACACAGACACACACACACACACAGAGCTCAGTGAGTAAAGAGACTGACTGGCACTGATTTTGAAGCAGGGGAACCTGGTTAAATGCCCGGTGTCGGCTCCTTGTGACCCTGGGCAAGTCACTATATCTCTGTGCCTCAGGTACCAAAAATATAGATTGTAAGCTCCACGGGGCAGGGACCTGTGCCTGCAAAATGTCTCTGTAAAGCTTAAAACTAGGAGCGCTATACAAGAACATGCTGCTATTATTATTATATATATGTACATTCACGTGTGTGTGTGTATATATATATATATAAATATATATATATATACACACACACACACACACACACACACACACACACACACACACACACAAAAAAGAGGGTCTGTTGAAAGCACACAAACAATATGTGTAAATACAAAATGGATTTTATTAGCAACACAACACAATTTTTTTTATTAAAATATACCTAAAACACATACAAAATGAACACTGCTGATCCAAGAGATACACAATATACATGTAGAGACCCAAAATATGTAACATACAATATACGTGGGTATAATAATGCAAATCCAGAGGAAATAAAATTCCCCTGGAAATGCAGTGAAGATCGGCCGATCAACAAAATAGAATAGTACAAATGACTGAAAGATTACCAGCATCTACACAAAACCCAAATCTGAGCAGAGAAAAGAGCAAAAATAAATAATGTAATAGTTATATACCCTAAATGCTGTACAGCCAGATGATAGCAGCTAGACCCTGGCAAATGTAATAAACCAGAGAGAGGCAAATGTATATAATGTATACCTTGTTCATTTATGTAACTGTATTTGTAACCATGTATTATTTTGTTTTACTCTGTGCCCAGGACATACTTGAAAACGAGAGGTAACTCTCAATTTATTACTTCCTGGTAAAATATTTTATAAATAAATAATAAATAAATAAATGATAAATGTCTAGACTATGTAAAAGTTGGGTCCACCATAGATATGGGGTGTATAGCAATGAGTCAGCAGAGAATACAAGGGAGAAAATATATAGGAATGGCTCCCTAATGCCAGAGCAAGATGTAACCAATATAAGCTAAGGCAGACAGTGTGTAGTCCAAAACAAAAGGTAAGTAAGAGGCAGTGCGAGCCCCCGGCATCCCGCTCACTGTATACAGCAGTCACGCAGCAGTCACACAGACCGATAGACAAGTGCCAGCAATAGAGCTCCAGAGAGGTGGTCAGCACGGGGCAGCAGTGGGCCACAGGAGAGTGAGTGGTATAGATACTCGGAGTATCTGTATCACTCACTCTCCTGTGGCCCGCTGCTGCCCCGTGCTGACCACCTCTCTGATTGGAGAGAGGTGGATATATATATTCATTTGCATGTCATTTCCCAGAATCCCTTGCTGCAGTGGAAGCACTATGCTGCGGATAATGGTGAAAGGCAGGGTTGCAGACCTGCCTAAGACATGTGAATGTGCTCACAAGTGATCTTTTTATTGTGTGTGTGTGTGTGTGTTTATATTTATTTATTTAGTGTGTGTGTATGTATATCTATACCTCTGCCCTGACTGATTATGTGCTGCATTAATTGGTAATATATACTACTCTTGTATAAACAATACTGATGCTTACAAAAGATTCTCAGTTTAACACAGATTTAAAATCCAAGATAACAATCTCGAAAAGACTAGGTAGAATCAGAAGGAAGGGCATAGGAATGGTAAATAAATAGATGAAAAGGTCAGTAAGAAGTGTGGAGTGTGAACTAGATTGGTCAACACTAGAGTCTAGGCGCAAAGTTCACCTTTCCTGTCTTGCCTTTAAATTCTTCATGGGCAAGCTACCCAGCTACCTGAACAAGCTCCTCACCCCTACCACATGCAGCACTTATCACCTGAGATCAGACTCCAAAAGACTGTTCATGGTCCCAAGGCTCAACAAAGTATCCGGACGTTCCTCCTTCTCCTACCGTGCACCCCAAAACTAGAACAACCTACCAGAGACTCTCACATCCACCACCAGTCTAAATTCTTTCAAATCTAAGGCTATCTCACATTTTAACCTGGTCTGTAACTGTTTCATACGCTCATGATATATATTTTCTTTAACTGTGCACGCAATGTCTTGTATATAATGTATACCCTGTTCATTTATGTAACTGTACTTGTAACCATGTACTATTTGTTTTACTCTGTGCCCAGGACATACTTGAAAACGAGAGGTAACTCTCAATGTATTACTTCCTGGTAAAATATTTTATAAATAAATATAGGGAACCAAGCATGAGCGGGAGGGGTTGTATAAGAGTGTCATATTATCAGAGAGGCACGGAGAACATTTTGGTACAATTCTGATGGTATATAAGAAACCTTAGCTCAATATTAAGACTTTTTTTTTTTTTTTTTGGTCGGACCATTATTATTTTGAGTTCAAATGGCAAACTACACAGATATACAAGAGTCCCACAAACAGATGTAGTCTCCTGCAGCCCTCCTCCCCCTGCTGCTGGATGCCTTTGCACTCCACATTCCTCACACTCTCTTTCATCCATTTTATTGCTCCATCCATTTATTGCTCTTTCTGCTTGTTTATTTACTACTCCCTCTGCCATTCTTTCTGAAAGGAAGAGCAGAGAACTCTCCAAACCATGTCCTGAAATATCAATTGTCAGTCCAAATAAAAAAAAAGTTGTCACCTAAAACTGAAGTACTCATTGTCATGATATCACGAACTACTAGGTAGTTTAATCCCCTTTGGTGCTTGAGGGGTTAATGAGCTACACTTGGTTAATAAAATAAAAAAATGCTGGGTTTGAAACTGGTTAGGACTGTTTCTTAGGTCTGCTCTGAATTTCAAAGGGACTTACTTGGAGCAGGGGGCAATCCTGGATAGCCCACTCAAGGTATTAACTGTTTTAATCAAGGTCTATAGACCTGGTCCAGGGGAGGGCAGCTTCAAAGTATTCTGTAGAAGGGGTGGGCTCCTGCCGGTGCCTTGAGAAAGACTTAAATACATTCTGGGGAAAGATTTTGAAAGGCTAGGTGGCTACAGACGGATTTTTTGAGACCAGTTACAGGATATTTCATTGCCTTTTATCAGTGACCCCTCTGGGAAAAATCTATGTCATTTGGTGAAGTATAGATTTTCGTCTGTTTTATAATGTTATTTTAAGAAGCTGTCCTGCCTTGTATTGTAACAGTATGTTATTTGTAATACCTTTTCTGTAATCTAAGCATTGTATTTTTATATATTAAAACATTTAATAAGTAATGCTTTGGGCTCTGAATGAACTGATGGCACGCTCTGGGGAGGGTGATTACGATTCGGACACATTTTTGCTACGACTGATTTTGGTGGGTTAAAGTGCATACTTTTTTCTATAATAACCAGGGACCTGAGGCCCTGGCAAATATTAATTGACATTTTATCATATTTGCATACCCTCAGGTGGTGGCAGTGGATAGATATGATTTGCCATTGAGTAGGGGTTAATATTAACTCGCTGGTTCCTTGCGAAGGAGAAAGGTAGAGTGGCTAGAGTAGCCGTGTGTATAACGCTGGTTTGCATATGTAAGTCACGTGCTCACTTGTGTGCTGTTCGTGGCGGTGGTATATTGGGGCGGCTTGAGGAGGGATACAACTCATTTGAGGGACCTTTGCGGAGGTGAAGGGTGGGGCACCTTGCGAGCTGTGTATTGATTCTTGATCCTGTAGAGAAGATATTGTCCATTTGATGGACCTTTGCGGAGGTGAAGATTGGGTGCGCTTGTGAGCGTCCGTATTAACCCTTGTCCCGTATACAGGTCGCGGGCTAGTAGGGTGCTGTACGTGACTCATTTTATTTTGAATTAATAAATGATTGAGAGCTTTTGTGATGGGAATGTGGGAAAACTTTGCACATCCATGTATCACTTAGTAATATCATAACTTCTCAGTGGAGGATTATTAGACATTGTCGGATGACTTTTAAACTGTCTACTCACAAGGAGCCACCTTCTTCCTGCCAGTGAGTGTTTGTGTCCTTGTGGCTAAAGGTGCATTCACTCTTAGGCCTGTTTCCAATAGGCATGGGGTGCGCAAATGTTTATTTTTTTGGGTACCTGCTCTCCTTTGATGCGCCCCCCCCCCTCCTTACCTGGTGCGGCGTCAAATGACGCAGCGGGGTCGTGTCACGTCACATGACCCGCGGTGTCATTTGACGTTGCGTTAACATGGTAACCGTGACGTCACATGACCCAGCGGCGTCATTTGACGCTGCGTTGCCATGGTCACGCGTCCTGCAGCCGGCTGAACCTCGGTAAGTAATAGGTTGCCGAGGCCTCGCGTGGTCCCCCGGCATTTAATTTAAATGCCTTGGGGAAGAGCGTGCGGCCTCTGCAACCGCCCGTCCCCCACCCCCCAGTTTGCACACCGCTGCAATAGGCTATAAAGCCACTTCTCTTTGTCAGGGAAAATGTTAAACCCATTCATTTGAATAAGGTTAATGACTTCTGATAACGAGAAGCAGCGTCAAAGCATAGTAAATATGGGCCTTGGCTTAATGTAAGGGCAGGTGATTGTCGCTCCCTCTCTTGATTACTGTTTGCTAGCAGTTTGTCGCCTTCACGTCTTTCTCTTGTTCCAGGTCTCCTCCTCCTCAAGCTTCCCCCTGTTGACTGACAGCGACACGACTAATAAGATTTGCCAGCATGGAAGTAAGTACAGAGCTGCTGAGCAGAGGAAGCAGGCTATCGCCACCGGTATCGTATGTGTCACCCACATTCACAGCCCCTACTTTTACACAGTGGGATAATACCCGTTGGGGCATTATCCCACAAACTCCTGCTGGCTTGAATGTGCGGTTCAGTGGGGTGGTGCTCCAGTAGGCACTGGTGTATTTTAAGGAATAACCCCTATAATTTACAGGTAACAACCGAAGTACAAAATGTGGGGTGATTGTAGAGAGAAATTTACTTTGAGAAGTGCTGAAGTCTCTTCATGAAGAAAATAAAGGAACTGTATACTCATGAAATGTGCACTGATATAACAATGGAAACGCTGACCAGTCTTTAAAGAGGAGATATCTATCTATCTATCTATCTATCTATCTATCTATCTATCTATCTATCTATCTATCTATCTATCTATCTATCTATCTATCTATCTATCTATCTATCTATCTATCTATATCTCCTTTGATTACCTTTATTGAAAACTAATTACCTAAGCTGCTGATTGATCAGCAAAATCCTGCTTCCCAGGGTTTACTAAATGGCTGCATTTCAGTTTCAAATCAATCCTTCAGTCAGTGTAACTCAGCAGCTACAATGTATCCTTATATTACTAAGGTAACATTATCTATTGTTACAGTTCGCAGCTCAAACTGCTGGGAATATTGGCAACAAATTATCACAAACAGGAAAGTGTTTCAAAGATGTTGCACTGCTGGGAGGTGTGCTAAAAGCTATACAAATCAAAGGCTGCTCAGTATATTAAAGCTCATTAAAAATGGCCCTTCAAGTTCTTTGGGCAGTGTGCGAAAGAAACTAAAGATTAGACTCTTATCAGCATTTAGCAGCTCAGGAATTCATTCGGTACTCTCCCAGTGTGCTGCTCCATATTTCTTAAACTACCCATTGTAAAAAGAGAAGACAACGTCTTTTTGTTGCTGTTTTTTTTTTAGAGTATAAGGCAGCGCTTATAGTGCCTGGTGATGCGACGTCGCTCCGAAACAAATACATTGACTCTGTCGCAAGCGCTTATAGTAAGAGCAACGGCGACAGAGAGGCAGTCGCCACATGTGACTGTCTCTAAACCAATCAAATTGCGCGGACCGCCCCTTTTAGTGACGTCACTGGCCTTGTCACTAAAAATCAAATTGCAACTTTCGCCAGCACTATAAGAGCGGCCTAAGAGTCATCCAGGATTAATGAAAGGTGTTTTGCTACTTTGGCCAGTGGAGGGAGCAGTGGGAAAGTTGTTTGGAAAGGGTCCAGGAGAACATAAAAGCTGAGGAGAGAGAGGATGTGGGAAGATCTAAACCTCTCCACTGGTTTATAGGCAGGAGAGACCGGTTGATTGTGTAATGGAGTTATTGATAATATTCTTGAGAATGTGTCTCACAACAATATGTTTACAGCGGGAAGGAAAGCTACCAGCGGAGAGGGAAGAGTTATAAATGTGAGAGGTGATGGGAAGGAATAGGGGTAGTAGAGGAAGAGAAGAGTAACTCGGATACCTCCTTCTCTATTAGGGGGGGGGAAGCAGTCGGAGTACATGAAGGGGGGGATTCTGGAGAATAGTTGTAGAGGGAAAGCACAGAGAGGAACTTTCATCTTGTCTTTGAAGTCGTCATCAAAAGTTTGAGGGGAAAACTGGAGGGTGACAATGAGTAGAACGTATGAGCAGTAAAGGCGCGTGTGTCCTGTTAAGGGTAATGTAGGGAAATGACTGTGGCTATAAATAGTGTCGAGTGCATGTCAGGACAGGAGGAATTTATAGTGAAGGAAATCAGCAAGAGTGCAAGACTTCCTCCATAGACACTCAGAGGTGCAAATGCAGGGTGTGCAAAGCGTGTCTGTGTATTGAGTCGGGGTTGAGGGTTAGAGCATCAAAAGCACCATAGAATAACAAGGTGGTGTGCTGAAGCTTGAGGGTGGCATGCTAAGGTTAAATGTAAGGAAGTACTTCATAGAAAGGGGGGTATATTAGTAGAATAGCCTCTCAACAGAGGTGGCATGGTCTAATACAACAAGGGAACTCAAACATGCTTGGGGTAGGCACAAGGCTATCCTATATACGAAAGAAAGCCATGGATCAAACGGGGTGTGATGTTTTTATAGCAGTTTGGAAAATGGGCAGATAAGGTGGACCACATGGTTCCTATCTGCCATCAAATTCTATGTTTCTGTGAACATGCTGGTCCAGGCATTTGAAAACGATAGTTGTACATGGTGACAAGATTATCAGGGGAGAATGGAGATTAGAGCTCAGGGAGCGTTCCAGAGCTTGATGATTCATGGATCACGTCTCTGGAATAGTGAGGGATAGAGGAGGTGTAGTGGAAGGTAGGTCGGAGATGACAAAGGAGATGAGGTGATGGTCAAGACGACATCTCAAATGTCACTCTGGCCAGTATGGTTTTATTTAAGTATTTGGTTGGAAACTGCATCACCCTGGTTATTTGGCTTATTTAATATTGCTTATAAACTAATTTTACTATCCTTTCTGACTTCAATTGTAGATGTCTGGACTACCAAGAAGAGCGAAACGGAGCACAGCGGTCCCAAAACAGGAATTGTCTTTTATGAGTGTGTAAGTGTTATTTTCCTTGGTTACCGAATATTGAATGTCCATTAAAGGAGAATACAGTTTATAACGTATGGATTAGTAAATGAGCACAGGGAATGGAAACTTGTCGTGCTTTGCATTTCCGATTAATAAAGAAGGTTTGCAGCAGCCATGCAGGTGTGTACCATTAGCTCTTGTTTTACTATATTAAAATCTGAATGGTATGTTTTATCTTTTATATAAAGCGCCACCAGGTGCATAGCGGTTTACAGCAGTAATACATGTGGCATAATATTCTAACACATAATGGGAGTAAGCGCTTCAGACATAAAACAATAGGAAAAGATGCCCCTGCCCCGATGAGCTTACAATCTAGGTTGTAAGTGGGGAGAACTTCCAGAGACAGTAGGAAGGTGTTATGTAAGTGCGTCTGCAATGGGCCACGGTTCAGTGCATATGACATGTATAGTATCAGCCAGCGGCGCAACCCATATGCTTTGTTGAAGATGTGTGTTTTAAGAATATAGAAGTAAGACAGGAACCAGGAGTGAGAGAGATGTCCCCGGAAGCAAGAAGGAAAAGCAGGGAAAGAAAGAGAATGTGTGAGGAGGGTTTGTAGGGGGGTTGTTTTTGTGCAGGGTGTATTGTGGAGTGGAGTCAAAGGGGGAAGATAGGAAAGGACTTCATGTGAGCTGAGAAGTGGAGAAGGAAGGAGAGATGGAGACATATGAATGGAGTTCGCGATATGAGGATGGTGGGAAGAAAATTGTAGTTTGAAAAGAAGTGTGGTTAGAGCAAATATAAATAACAGTGGGTGTAGTGCAAGCTCAGTGGTGAGTACTGGACACTGAAAATGAAGTTAGGATGAGGACAAAGGACAAGATGTGCTAAATCCAATCTATGAATTGTGGTGTTGTAGAGCAGCGGTGCGCAAACTGGGGGGCACGCCCTCCAGGGGGGGGGCAAGATTAAGTGTGGGGGGAGCAAGGTTTACAGGGGCCCCGCGCGCTTCACGAAGGCACTTAAATTAAGTGCCGAGGAAGCCTCTGTAAACCTTACTTACCGTGGTTCAGTCGGAATCTGGAGACGTGGGGTCAACAGGACGCCCAGACGCCGGGAACCACGGCAAGGATGAGGGAGGGAGGGGCACGCGCGGAGAGCAGGACAGCTGACATGGGGGCGCAGGGATAAAAGATTGCGCTCCCCTACAGCTCTTCGTATCACATATCACATGTTAAAGATGCAGCTTCAGCATTATTTGAACTGGTGCTTTTACTGCAAAAGAGATGAGCATTTAAACAGATCTAAAGGGGATTCTCGGTTAAAAGTGAGGAAATGTATACTATACAATTTTAAATTTCCTTTTCTATATAAATATATTATTATTATTATTATTATTATTAGATCTGATTCAGAAGAAGACAGCAAAGAGGAAGACGAATGGAAACCAGAAAGTAAAGTTTCTAAACCGAAGCGGCTGCCAAAGCCCAAAACCTTGAAACCTAGGAAAGCGCCGGCAAAAAAGGCTACAGCAAAACCGAGGTCTGCCCCCGCTAGAGCAAGAAAGGTAACTGCGGTAAGAAGCTGCCAGTCTGGGAGTGGCATGGAATGCCTCGTGTAGCCTGTGAGCATGGCGGGGTTTAGACAAGAAACGGCAGTGTAGCGCTCTAGAAAGATGCCCATGTGCCAAACACATGGAGGATTTCCAGTGCCCATATATACCAGCTGTGGAACCTGTCTTAAAGCTTTGATCAATATTTATTCACATGTGACGTGCCAGCATTTTTGGGATCTTGCCTGCTGTTAAGAAAGTGGACTGTGAGCCATTAAGTAACGGTGGCCTGTGAGGTTACCGTTCCTAGAACTGCCCCGCTGCCATCTTGGATGAGGGCTAATATCTCTTTCTAAATAATACAGTTCTGCCAACAGCTGGGATTTTCCAGATGTAGGAGTCATCAGTCATTCTTCTGTAGAAAGTCTCTCTTCCCCCACCACCACCCAAATCAGATCCTTCCATAAAAACTGGTACAGTAAAGGGAATTATAGCGTTGGGATTGTAATTATAATTTTTTTTTTAATCTAGTGAATTATAGCAAATTCCTTTGTCTAGTGACTGAGCGCAAACTAAACAACCGTAATAAATTACAGCAGTAAGATGCACATTGAGACTCCTCCGTTACAGCTCGGTCCATATTCTTTTTACACATGCAGGTTTGAGGTTGTTTTATTACAATTTCAGACGAAACTGTTAGAAATTCCAGACATTCTCTCTGATCACAATTCCAAGTATTAATAGTCAGTAATGTCCATAATTTTTGGCAGCTCACCAAATCTGAGAGTAGGGTTTTTTTTATCCTTTATGGGGTCGATCCAGACCTGGAGAACTATAGACTTGATCTCAATGCTGTCACATTAATTTTATTTGATATTTTAAAAGACTTCTTATATCTGCTCCTTTCACCCTAGATGTTGGGATGTGCAAAGTTGCATTCCTCTCTAACTCACCAGAGTACTGTATCACTATAAAGTCTCAATTGTGGCTGTGATTACGGAAATATTCTACAGAGTGCATTCTACTGGGATCGTCTCGCTCCTGCCAGATTGAATGCTTTCAGGTCACAGCTAGCGCTTCTCCATGGTCTCCTTTATTTTAGGGTCTAGCATTATTTCAGTTGGTACTATTCGATCTGACTCCTGTATTTAACTACCTTTTACATTTTTATTTCTTTTTTTAGCCAACCTCAAAAACTGCCAGTAATACTTCAAGTGTGACGTGTAGAGAACCCGAGCTGTTTTCTGGAAACACTGAGATCTTTGGGAATATTTCAGGATCCAACATTATACAAGATGAGAAGAAAATAACAGAGCACAACGTTATAATGGGGCAACAAATTAAAGAAGAGGTAACTTTGTGTGCCATGAGATTCGCAACAATTGCAGGAAGTGTTCTTTTTAGCTATACCTGTTAATCTATATCGGGGGAGTGCAAACTTTTTGTGCTGCGCCCCCCTTTCTCCCCTGCTGTCACCCGCACCCCCCTCCCTACCTTAGAGCTGCGTCAAATGACGCTGCGGGGTCATGTAATGTCACGAGACCCGCGGCGTAATTTGACGCGTGTGACGTCACATGACCCCGTGGCGTCATTTGATGCTGCCTTGCCATGGTCCACAGGAGGAAAGGGCAAGTTGTGAAGTCTGAATGTGAGAGAAGAGGGATGACCTGCATATTTTGCCAAGACAATGTGCTTGGGTGCGAGGGACAGTGATAGTGAAGGGGGATGTTGGAGATCTTTTACATATTATATTCAAACTTATTTTGTGAATTTGAGGAGCAGGTTGACCAGGGCAGTGGGAAGATTAGATGCTGATATATATATTTTAGTGGTATTTGCATAGAGTTGGTACTAGAGGTCATAGTAAATGATCAACTCCCTCAGCAACTTCATATAGCCATTTGAAAGTGACGTTGTCAGTGATATCAGTCTCATTGGCAGAGATGTGAATTGAATGACGCTTTTTCATATTGCTTTCCTACCATATATTTATTTTCTCTGCTAATCTAATCTCATATAAAACAGCCACCTGAGAACACACACCCATATACTATTCTCTGCATGGCTTTGTGCTGTTAGAGATGGTTTTGGGCCCTTGTTTTTTGAGCCTGTTTAAGGCCTAACTTTACCGTTCACTGCCAGAAACGCCTTCAATGCTCGCCTGTTTTTTTTTTATAAATTGTTCATTATGTAGGATAGGATTTAAATCCTCACATCTTACATGTACAAGCATACCTCAAATAAAACATGGAAAGCAAATATCTATGTTTTTTTTTTTTTTTTTTACAATTTGATAAATCTGTTCATTAGTGATTTATGGAGCACTAGCTCTTTTTTTCCATTTTGTGATTGATTTTGTGTCCAGTGGCATACAGTCATATTATTTATTTTTTAAAGACCATGTAATTTTGTTAATATTATTGCAGAGACTGTCTATGATACTTGGTAATGAAATCTGTCAAGAAGGATTACAGCCTCAACTGATTGAGCCGGCAAATGAAAAGCCAAAGAAAGTTGCTGCAAAAAAGATCGCATCCCCGAAACCGAGAAACAAGAAAATGCAAGTGAAGGAAGAAAGGAAAAGTCTTGGCATTGAGGCGTTTCCATCCACAAGTAGTCTCCACACGGAAACGCAAGTCGGGAAGGAAGAACCCCCTGATGATTTCACATTTGGAGAACCACCTTTAAAGAAGATCAAATCGTCCTCCGATCCTTTTGGCAAGGCAGTTAAACATGTGAGCTCCAGCAGCCTTCGTGATGGATCAGAAATGAACTGGAACTTGTCTGAGGTATGGATAAAATCATTATTTTCCTTTTTTTTAAGATTTTCATATAATAAGATGTTAGAGCCTCGAGAAACACTGCTGTTCATTGTAGCCCAAAAGGAACACTCGGAATGCAGCAATCTCTTCTCACAAGAGATTGGTCACCTTATCTTTATAAATGGTCCGAGGACCCTAAAAGGCCACGGTTACTTTCTATTCCATTGCATTATTTATTGTGTGTTTACCCTGCTTCTCAACATATGTAGTGTTTGGTTACGTTCAAGAAATACATACTACAGCTTAACCCCATTATAGTGCGATCCGCTTATAATGCGGTGTTAGCGTGGCTCCTTTTTTTAAAATAAAAACTCACACACACACTCCATACAGACAGACACGCAAAGCCCCTCCACCCCGAGTCCCCTGATCGCGGCGGCCATTTTTATAAAATTTTTTATCCGCGTTCCCGGTTTTAACACTGTGGTATCGGGTGGACCCCGAACACCGCGTTATAACTGGGTTCAGCTGTATATATGTTTTTTTGTATTACTTGTGAATTGATGGTAATTAATTGTAAGAATATGTACATAAAGTCACCAAATATTGGTTAGTTTGAGATTGACATTTTTTAAAAATATTGCTCGCTTTTTTTTTTAATTGAATACTTATTTCTATAGGTTTTGTCAGAGAAAACAAATATTGAATCCTGGGTTTGTTCTAACCTGGTCAAGCTCTTTCAAGATGAAAATACCATACCGTTCATTGCTCGCTATCGAAAGGAACTCATTAACAATCTTGATGCTGAAGCTTTGCGAGAAGTACACCAAGGATTAGAAGAATTACGGTAATAATGAAAGATGAGCAAATGTTACAAAGGGAAAGAGGGTTTAAGGGCCTATATATATATATATATATATATATATATATATATATATATATATATATATATATATATATATATATATATATATATATATATATATATTCTATTCTATTCTATTCTATTCTATTCTATTCTGAAGCAGCTGTTGCGGTTTTCAGCTGAAAATCCCCCAAATGGCCTCTTCAGACTATATATCAATTCCCCCTAAAAGTTTGTGTAGCACCACCTACAGTTAGGTTCAGAAATAATTGGACACTGATACAAGTTGTTTTGTTTCGGCTGTGTACCAAAATAAATTCAAGTTACAGTTAAATAATGAATATGGGCTTAACGTGCAGTCTATCAGCTTTAATTTGAGGGTATTCACATCCAAATTGGAGGAAGGGTTTAGGAATTACATCTCTTTAATATGTAGCCCCCTCTTTTTCAAGGGACCAAAAGTAATTGGACAATTGACTCAAAAGCTGTTTCATGACAGGTGTGGGCTATTCCTTTGTTATTTCATCATCAATTAAGCAGGTAAATGGTCTGGAGTTGATTCCAGGTGTGGCATTCGCATTTGGAAGCTGTTGCTGTGAACCCACAGCATGTGGTCAAAGGAGCTCTCAATGCAAGTGAAACAAGGCATCTTTAGGCTGCAAAAAAAAGAACATCCATCAGAGAGATAGCAGGAACATTAGGAGAGGCCAAATCAACAGTTTGGTACATTCTGAGAAAAAAAGAATGCGCTGGTGAGCTCGGCAACACAAAAAGGCCTGGACGTCCATGGAAGACAACAGTGGTGTATGATCGTAGGATCCTTTCCATGGTAAAGAAAAACCACTTCACAACTTCTAGCCAAGTGAAGGACACTCTCCAGGAGGTAGGCATATCTTTATCCAAGACTACCATAAAGAGAAGACTTCACGAGAGCAAAAGGTGCAAAACCATTCATAAGCCTCAAGAATAGAAAGGCCAGATTAGACTTTGCCAAACAATATCTAAAAAAGCCAGCCCAGTTCTGGAACAGCATTCTTTGGACAGATTAAACTAAGATCAACCTGTACCAGAATGATGGGAAGAAAAAAGTATGGAGGAGGCTTGGAACGGCTCATGATCCGAAGCATACCACATCATCTGTAAAACACGGTGGAGGCAGTGTGATGGCATGGGCATGCATGGCTTACAATGGCACTGTCACTAGTGTTTATTAATGATGTGACAGAAGTCCGGAGCAGCCAGATGAATTCTGAAGTGTATAGGGATATATTGTCTGCTCAGATTCAGCCAAATTCAGCGAAGTTGATTTAACGGCGCTTCACTTTACAGATGGACAATGACCGAAAACATACTGCGAAAGCAACCCAGGAGTTTTTTAAGGCAAAAAAGTGGAATATTCTGCAATGGCCGAGTCGATCACCTGATCTCAACCTGATCGAGCATGCATTTCACTTGCTGAAGACAACTTAATGCAGAAAGACCCACAAACAAACAACAACTGAATACAGCTGCAGTAAAGGCCTGGCAAAGCATCACATTCTATGTTCTCAGTGAGTGCAATAAAAAGGATTCTTTTGGTTGAATCCTATCAACCATTTCTGTACATGTTTAGTCCATCTGTAATATGACATTTAGTTAATGCCTTTTCTTATGAAATTTATGATAAGTTGATAATGGTTGCATGTTTAATTTACTCTGGTTCATCTAGTTCTAAAAAGAATACTATATTATCGCTGTGTTTTAATGAAGTTTATGAGGAAGACATAGCTATTGTTCTCACCTAACCCTGGGGTACAAATGTCTCGCCGTCCAGATTCAAACAATGGTACCTGGAACATAAAACCTGATGCATCTTTGCATTCTTTGTTCCTAGAATGGTCTCTTTCTTTCTTGTTTAGTTCTGTCGCCAAGAAAGCACATAACCTCATAGAAAAACTTAAGAAAGAAGGAAAGCTGAACGCCTGCTTGCAAACAGCCATGTTAAACTGTAAATCGATGGATGAAATTGAGCATGTGGTTAGTATATCTCTTTATAATCCTAACAATTGCTATATTATGTTTTATTGATGGCAGTTTACAATACTATACCTTCTATCTTCTCTTCCATACACAGTACGCGCCTTTCAAAACTGGAAGCAAAGGGACGAAAGCGCAGAGAGCCAGGCAGCTTGGATTAGAAAGTGCTGCAAAAGCTCTGGTTGAAACCCCAGGCCAACTTAATCTGTGCATGTATCTGAAAAGTAATGTTGAAGGTAACGATCATTTCCTTCTTTTAACGGGAACCTATAGCTGTGGAATGATGGTGAAAGGTCACTGTTGCAGTGGCTTATTCCACTTAGAGAAATGCATGATGTGGGGCTAACAATGACAAATCTGCTTGGCAGGATCTGTCGGCTAGTACTGCTGTTTGTAGATAGTATTTAAGAAAGCGGTACCTTCTTATGACGTGTGCATTCAAAATATGCTTTGCAGGCTATATGAAGGAAGCAGATGTGCCAAGCGTATTTATAGCCTTCACAAACTAGTGTGCTTCAAGCTATTGTCAAAAGTTTATTCAAGATGATAATTGAATGAATATTTTGGAATTTTCGGTTTAGCCCTTTTGTTTCAATATAAATTACCTTCAGCACCCATAAAGAGAATTTGATTCTTTCTACACCTCTGCTTTTTTAAATGCATTAAGTTAAAATGTTGAAGCAGCACATGTTTCATATTCTAATGAGCGTTTGAGAATGCCACATCAGTCATTAGACTACATGGAGATAAGCACGATAAGGATCAGCAAGGGTGTGACACAGGGGTATCATGTGACCAAAGCTTTTCACAGCAACTCTTGAATGTTTGAAGACATTGAACTGGGAAGGAAAATGAATGGTGAATGCTTGAGTCTCCTACGATTTGGAGAGGACATTGTTCTTTTTGCCACAAGTCCAGAAGACCTTCAGCAGCAAATTGCAGATTTCACTGAAGCATGTGAAAAGGTGGGCCTTTGTATGAATCTCAGCAAGACCAAAGTAATGTTTGGCAAATGTGCCAATTATAACGATCGAACGGAATGGATTAGAAGTTGAAAACTAGGTCTACCTCGGCCATCAGATATGAAGGGAAACCTTTAGTATGAAATCAATAGGAGAATGAAGATGGGGTGGAATACATTTAGAGAAACAAGACAATCTTTTAGGGGAACTTTTCACAGTGCGTTTTGGAGGAAAGCAATCAACCAGTGTATTCTGCCCGTGCTCATGTATGGATGTAAAACTTGGACCCTAAATGCGAAGATCGTTCAGAAGCTTCAGACAACTCTATGACGTATAGAGAGATGTTAGCTGGGTATTACCTGAAAAGACAGGAAAAGGATAAAACCAGACAAAAGTCTATCATTGTAATGGTTAAGAAATCACAATGGCACTGGGCCGTGTGAGTTAAAATGCTCCAAGAATGTAATTTCCTAGAATAAATGTCCTCATTCTTTATTCTTCACCCCACTGGTGGTGGTGGTGGTTGTTAAGAATACATAATGATAAACAATGGAGGAAAGAACCCCAATAGAGCACTCGTACACTGTATTGGGATGATGGTGTAAATTTAAAACTAAACTTTATTATTTAAGAATACATGCTTGCGGTGTATGGACATCTTGGGACCATGATGAGCATACTAATCTGTACTTACTTTTGATATTATTACATAGTAGATGAGGTTGAAAAAAGACATATACGTCCAAGTTCAACCTATGATTCGTTTAGACGATACATACTTTATCCTATATCCGTACTTGCAGTATATTGATCCAGAGGAAGGCAAACAAAAAACCCAGTGAAATATCATCCAATGTTATTGTAAACAGAGGTTGTGTAAAGATGAAATCAGAGGTGAAATATAAGATAATTTTACCCACATTTACTGTCTGATGGGACAGCAGTGCAAGGCATTTCAGGCCCTCCAGGCAATCAAGGGGTTAACTTATTAAAGCCGCATCCATGCATTTTCTTACCAGTTTAAATGGTATTGATTGAATTTATAACCACTGGTAAAATATCAGTGTTAGACCTCAATAGTGCATGCAGTTTCAGGTCAGTCAGTAGGGGGCGATGTTTCACAACAAAAGAGAAATCATGACCACTATAGGAGAACTAGCCCTAAAAGTGAAAGTGTGGCTTGTAATTGCCCAATTACTTATTAATTGGATGCCTTTTCATGCCTTCCCTCAATTAGTCAGTACTTCTATTTTTTGTGCAGTTAAATCTCAGATACTTAGAGCTCTTTCGTTCCATTCATTTATTTCATTTGATATGCCTAATAGCTTTTCACATGTGTAGGCTCCGTGCCTACCTGCAAAAAGCACCTCAACAGATATGACATTATACAAAGCATGTTGGGGTTGCTAATAGAAGGTATCGCTTACCGTAGAAAGTGATTGTCCGTGTCTGGAAAGATAAGGTGAATACTGTAGCATGGCCCTGTAACTATCGCTGCCAATTAGAAAAGAGCAAAAAAAAGTCAACGTGACTTAATAATAACTTTATTTCTTATAGCGCCTTTCTCTCAATGGGACTCAGTGCTTCACAATTACAGTATAGTACGCGGTACGCAGCACATAGGGGTTTTATAGACACAGTTCCTGCGTAGATGGACTTATTATCTGATTTTGGTCACAAGGCGCTGACACCGGGCATTGAACCAGGAGTTAGTGCTCATACGCACTGAACCAGGAGTTAGTGCTCATACGCACTGAACCAGGAGTTAGTGCTCATACGCACTGAACCAGGAGTTAGTGCTCATACGCACTGAACCAGGAGTTAGTGCTCATACGCACTGAACCAGGAGTTAGTGCTCATACGCACTGAACCAGGAGTTAGTGCTCATACGCACTGAACCAGGAGTTAGTGCTCATACGCACTGAACCAGGAGTTAGTGCTCATACGCACTGAATGTTCCTTCTCCCTTTGTGAAAAAGAATATATTTTTTGTTTCAATTGCACCTTAAAGTGTTGTGGGGTGTGGGCTGCCCGTTACATTGTGTAGTGTTGTATAGCATTAAAAGGTTAGGGGTTTTCAACCAGGATTCCTAGAAACCTGTGGGTTCCCTGAGCATCCCTAAATGTCTCCCTGCAATTTTCAGGTCATTTAAAAATGGTACCAAATACAGAAGAATTTTGTGTGTGTTTTTTTTTGTATTGAAGTTGTTTTCTGAAATATTGATTTGAGGTGATGTTATACAGGATTTTAAATGAAGGCTGCCATAATGAAAGTTGCATGGAATTGCATTAAACCTCCATTCCGATCACTACAAGCTTAGTCACTGCTGTATTCCTGCTTTCTTGCAGCAGTGAGAAATGCTCAGAGAGAATCGCTTACATTTCAGTCATTTCCATGCCACTGAATATACTACAGGCATACCCCGCTTTAAGGACACTCACTTTAAGTACACTCGCAAGTAAGTACATATCGCCCAATAGTCAAACGGCAGCTCACGCATGCGCCTGTCAGCACGTCCTGAACAGCAATACCGACCGGCTCCCTACCTGTACCGAAGCTGTGTGCAAGCGGGGAGACTATGAGCCTGTTACAAATGTGTTATTTACATCAGTTACGCACGTATATGACGGTTGCAGTACAGTACATGCATCGATAAGTGGGAAAAAGGTAATGCTTCACTTTAAGTACATTTTCGCTTTACATACATGCTCCAGTCCCATTGCGTACGTTAATGCGGGGTATGCCTGTACTGTACATTGCAAGATGTGTATCAGGTTACATTTTCTAGATTCATATTTTTGATATTGTGGTTTTTTTTTTTTCTCCCCAATTTTGAAGGACTTTCAGCCTTGCAAGATATAGAGACTGGGGTGCAGCACATCCTAGCAGACATGATTGCTAAAGATAAGGATACGCTGGAGCACATCAGGAACCAGTAAGAATTATCATTCTATCTAACAAAATAAATACAAAAATCTTCTTGATATTTACGTTTTGTTTCTCAGTATTTTGCATGGCTTTCTATGCCAGCCTCCCAAATAAGATGGCTAAGTACTGATTTACTTGTACCTTGCTCTGTGTCAACCTTCTGTGTATCCATAAAAGTTCAACAATAATGCTTGTGCCACTGACAATAGTGCCCAAAGGTCGTAATGTTGAGACTTCTGCAGGAGTGACCAAGGGCCACCAACAGATCAGGTTTTAAGGATATCCCTGCTTCATTGGTGGCTGTCATTGACTGAGCTACCTGTGCTGAAGCAGGGATATTCTGAAAACCTGATCTGTTGGTGGCCCTTGTGGACTGGAGTTGGCCACCCCTGCTTTGTGTCCTGCATGCCTTCTTCCCTACTTACAGTACTTCCTTGCTTCACCTGTGCTACGTTTGAGAAGTGGGACACACAGCTATGTTTTTTACATTGTACATTACTTAGTCCAATAAAGTGACCCCCATGTTGACTGCACCAAGCATTTAGCATGGTACAGTATTAAAGATTTGCCGCACTAAACGGTACGAGTATTGCCGTGTCACAACTGTCTGACACTGGTTCCACCTGGCTTTCATTTTAACTTGTTACAGTAGCTTGGTCACCGCGCTTCCTCTAATCCCGGTAAAATGATGTTATTTCGAATTGCTTCCTATATTTTGCCTGCGTGTGCTCATGGTTATTGTTAGACTTGGATATTAGGGGAATGTTCTAACTCGGATGTGCCCGAACTTTTCCTCTGGCGTCTGCAACTAGTACAAGTTCTTGATGGGGGTGGGTAGGTGGTATTCCAGCAATATACTAAATTGAAGCATTGCTGTGTTGGCTAATGAAACAATCCGATGTGAAAGGAGGTACGGGTAGCAAGGTGAGATTTGGGAACTACTGCTCTGAATATCACTGTTTATTGATGTGACTCCTGCAGTTTTAGATGGGCCCTGGATACCACTTAGGAGTTAATGTGCATGTACAAACTATTCATTCTGTTACCTTACCAGCTCATTGTTCTTCTTTTATTTTAAGATGTAAACAAAATTACGTCACAATCCATTCAACACTGGCCAAGGCAACAGGAAAGGAGAAGGAAGGAAATGTGAAAGACGTAGACAAATTCCATTTATACCACGACTTTACTTCCAATATAAACAGAATTCAGCATCATCAGGTAAATACAGTATTTGTCTTGCACACCGTGGTTTAAAATATATGCTATAAAAAAAAATAAGGGTGGTGTTCTGGCCCCTGTATGGTTTCATCCGGTTATGTGACTGCAATCATTACTCATTGTTCATGTCGTTACTAATGTAACTGTTTTATCTGGCGTCTGGGCCTGTTGCTTTGGCAAATCCCCTCTGCTCCTCTGTGAGTTGGGCAGCTCCTCATCCCCCTGCCTATTGGAACAGTCCATGTCCTTTTCCTGCTTGAACAGGCAACCACACTACCTCTTTGAATCCACCTCCTCATGTTCGCTCTCTTTTTTCCTCTCTCTCTCTCTTTTTTCCTCTTGCTCTCGCTTTTTTTTTTTTTTCCTCTCGCTTTTTTTTCCTCTCTCACTTTTTTTTTCCTCTCGCTCTCTCTCGCTTTTTTTTTCCTCTCGCTCTCTCTTGCTTTTTATTTTCCTCTCGCTCTCTCTCGCTTTTTTTTTCCCTCTCGCTCTCTCTCGCTTTTTTTTTCCCTCTTGCTCTCTCTCGCTTTTTTTTTTCCTCTCGCTCCCTCTCGCTTTTTTTTTTCCTCTCGCTCTGTCTCTCGCTCTCTCTCTCGAAATATTTGATGATGGCACATTCTACATTCGTTCAGATATGTAGAATGTTTATACATACATACAGCGAGTATTGTAACCAGTCAAATACCTGTTTGTTATTGTAAATAATCCCATTGAGTATTTCAAAATGAGCTACTTCACAACCAATGAACGAATAAGCTCCAACTCGGGTAGCCAACTCTATTTCTCGAGGTACCAACAGGTTTTCATACTTACACACTTCTTTGCACCTTACAATGTGCACCTCTTAGGCTGCGATATGCTATTGTGACCAGAGTGGATATTGAGTACACTCTCCTTGGGTCCACTTACACTGCTTACGATCTAAGTGGGGATGCAGTGATCAGAGTACTATAGGTTGCAATGCTGGGGTGTGTGTGTGTGTGACATGCTGCTGCTGCTATTTATTTGCGAGCAGAAGCGCTTAAGCTGCGTCCATAGACACTGCGTCATTGGGCGAACCGCTCACGTCACCGCCCTATCGCGCGAGAAATCCATTTTGACTGATTTCACGCGCAATGCGTGCCCCTCCCGCTTCTGCGCGCCCGCACGGTCTATAGACGCGATCACTGCCTTTAGGCAGTCTGATCTCTCAGCGTGTGGATGCGTCCGCGCGGTCTGCCCCTGTATGGACGCAGCCTTATGCTTTGTATGTGTAGTGATCTTATGACTGTGTGTCTTCTGATACATTTTGGCTTTATCTGCATAGTTACATATTGACTTGCGCCTACAATTTGTCACACTATTTATGCCATGCCCTACTTCTGTTGGTTTTTCTATATTGATAGATAACAGATATGCAGCACTAAGTTATCCACGTTTATTAAGTTAGAATCCCTGCATCTAACCAGCTGTTTAGAGACTTCAAGCACATGGTACAGAATTAGCCTTTGTGTTTGTGCAATCCAAGTCTCAACACCGGTCAGTCCAGGTTTTTAGAGACTACCAACTACTTTTTAGTCTCTTTATTGACTATACTAAGTTTCCTGGTTCATTCAATTTCAACCGGATTTTACATTTCACTGTGTATATAGTTTAAAGCACTTAGATGAGTTTATAAGAAATACATTTTTATTGTTTTTGTTTTTATGGTCGTTTTGGGGTAAAGTGAAATCATTTTCTCCTATTAATATATCATTGTTACACCAGTGGTAGAGTGCAACTTTGGGGTTTTCTTCTGTTGATCCTCTGAGGATCAATATCTCTGTTATCCATGCTTCAGCACAGGTGGTGCAGTCTTTGACTGAGCTACTGATTGATCCAACTCTGCTGAAGCAGACCGGACCTGTTGGTGGCCCTTGAGGACTATAGTTGGCCACTCCTGCTCAACACCTGTTCAGCTATTTCCTTCCAGTTGTCTCCTAGCAAGAATGTCTGAGCTGCTGAGGGAAAGATGAACAAAACAAGAAAGACATGGTGGTTTTGTCACCAATAATTCACTTTTTGCTGGATACCCAGTTGGCAATCTGGTATATAAGGCCCAAAGTGAGCACACATGTGGAATACCACCTCTTACAGAATCCGAGCTATTTGGTCTAAAATCTGCCTGCAAACCAGCGGGTATCAAACATTTTCTTTGAATTGCACTGTTTCCTAGAGTCTGACTTCAGAAAAAGTATGGCATCTGCGTCAAATTCCCCTTCATATGTAAATAATCTGTTGGTCTGTAAACTGGTGCTCTAACATAACCCCAGGAATGCTTTGAGACATGTTTAGAGCTGCAGGTAAGGCTTAGGTTTCACATGCCTGTTCATTGCCTTGGGATTCTGTTGCGACCCATGCAGATAGTGAGCATTTTCAGCCGTGTAGCAGTGGAACGAATGCTGGCCGGCGTTTCTCCTGTGTTTTAGATTGCGACGTCATCCAGAACCGCTGCTTTGGTCTAGACAGGCCTGGAAAAAAGGGTTTCTGTGGCTCACTTGAAACAAATGTTATCAACACGATAGATATTTAGGACAATTAATGGCTTTTGCATCGGTCGCTTTGGGTATTGACGTTGCAATGGCTTTTCAGAATCCGTAATTTTTTTAAATCTCTGTTTCGATCCTCCTCTCTCTTTCTTTTTATGGCTCTCCTTTCCCCTTTCCGTGCTGGCAAAAGCAAGTGTTTGTGGCGTCAAGACCCATCATTTGTCAATTGGGTGCCAAGTTGCTTGGCTTAAAGTATTAGGTTTGGTTGCAGTAGCAAACATTTTAGTCTGAGTCCTGCACAAAAGAGTGCTTTCTAATTACAGTTCAGAAATATAAAATTTCACCTTTTCTGGGAATTCTGCCAAGATAAATATATTTAATGTGCAGGTGTTAATGGTATTGACTCATTAGTTTGTGGCATTAGCTTATAGTAAGGAGTTGTTTTTCTGAGACTGCTCACCTCAGACATGACCTCAGTGCTATAGCTTTTGATTACATTTAAAGCAGCAATCATGCCTCTTTCATATATAAATATAAATATATATATATATATATATATATATATATATATATTTTTTTTTTTAACAGCATTGGACCCGTGGGGTTTTATGAAGGTATACCACGTTACTTTTTGCTGGTGTGTTCCCGGGTTTCCAAGATACTTGGTGTAGTTATGTGTTAATCCTGGACATACTGTATAGACGGGTGTACAATGGGAAGACGCAAACAGATGATGTTGCGCCTTCCTATTGGTTCCTGGGACCTTTTTTTGAGATTTAACAGCCATTTTGATTTACCTGGAGGGAGCTTTAATACCTGTAACTACACCAGTAAGCATCTCTGGAGCTGGAGAGGTGCCTGGAGTAAACATTAGGGTGCGGCTTGAAGACCTCCGACTTGCAAGGCTGTATAAAAATAACAAAACAAAATATTTTCTACAAATAAAGTAATTTTTCATAAAATAATTTAACTGTAATTTTTTTACATGAATGTTTGGGACTCCTTCTCCCCCCCCCCCCCTCTTTGCATGTGACGACTTCCACTTCATTTTCTGTTACTTTCCTTACCCCTGTCTTTGTTTCTCTGTGCTTCTGAGTTTATATACACACACACCCACTCCCCCCCATAAGCTCAGAACCCAAAGCCACCAAACACTTTTCAAGGAGCGCTACTCCGATTTGTGACCTCATGTGATATGATAGGAAAAAAAGTCTGTGCTACATCCAATATGACAAACCACGTAGTTTTTACTGATCTGTTTTTTTTTCATAAGTGAGGGTCACTTAGTTCAATTATTTGGCCAAAGCATTTCAGGCATGAAAACCACGCCACGCTATCCCCTCGTTTGCAAGTCCTAACACTTCCTTTTTGTTCTGCGTCTTTTGTATTTTTTAGTTTGGCCTCTATTCAATGTGGCATGCTACAAAGGTCTTCGCATAGCGACTACTGCCGTAATCTCCAGCTCCTAGCTCAACATGTTACACACATTTTGAGCACTACTTTAGATGGCGAGATGCTTTGGGGAAAATGTTGTTCTTTATAAGTTATGTAAAGTCTTGTATGCCATATTTGCTTCTCTATATTTACGCCAAGTAAAATGTATAAGGGTTCTAATACTATCAGATTAAAAATTACCATGAGACGGTTCATTGCTAAAATAGTCGGTTTTGGATTCAATTAGCATTTCAGCGCCCACCAAATATAAAACCATCATTGGTTCACACACTTGCAAATCTCTGCATGAAATCGTCTGCCTTGGCAGCCATGGTACCCGATGCTATAATATTTCACATGAGATTTTTATTATGAACTTTGTCGGTCAACGATATGTCAGGCTTAGTATGTCACTTCCTCAGTAAAATTGAGGAATATAAATTGTTACTATGTCCTGGAGTCATTGCAAATGTTGCATTTAACATATGTGACATGTCTGAGGTAGCCAGTGATTGAATTAAAGTTTGTGATTGACACAGCATGCTCGATAGTGACAGTGCTCAGGGCCTATGTGCAATAACACGAGGAGAATGCCAACTTTTCATTGTGTTTTTTTTTTCTATTTCTTCACTTACTGGAGTCGTGATGCAATTTTCCAATGTAATGTAACGCTTGAAGGGGGTAAGGCCAATTCCTTGACCCAATTTGCTTACATACTGTACTTCTCGAGTATTCCCCCCCCCCCCCCCCCCTTCTGTATAAATGATGAGTAATTCCTTTTTACAGGTTGCAATATAAGAACCAATATACCGTACATACAAACATGAGTGGTTATTCACGAAGGTCCATTACTGGTTAACGCAACCGATCCGTAGTTGACTCCCTTACAAGTCAATGGGAGTTGATGCTGGCTCTGCTGTTAACCCTTAGCGGACCTTCATGAATAACCCCACTAGGGTACAGTTTTTTTTTTTTTTGGTGCTATTCAGTTGTTTAAAGGGTTTGGCAAATTTAGACACGGAAAACTTATCTTAAATTTAATTGGCCATTGTAACTTATTGTGACCAGTAGTCTGTTTTTACTTTATGAGCATTCACTGTTTGGGAAGGAATAGCTCTTATTAGTTATCAGAAATACAGCCACAACACACAGACCTCTTTATATGCTCTAGGTTGGATGCAAGTAGGAACTACGTTTGCAAACCTTCACATATAGTCTGTACATGGGCAGGCAGGGCACCCTCACCTGAATCCTGCTACTGTGTTTTCTGTCTCCTCTGAAACATATGAAGGGGCCTGAGTCTTCCCATCTGCTCTTCCTTCTTTCCAGTATTCACTGGGACAGATTCATCAAGCGCTGGTATGGGTTGACGCACCGATCCGCTGTTAACTTCATGAATTCTCTCCCCCCCCCTCTCCCCCCCATGTAAACCTTATTCTATTCTGTATAACTTCTGAAGTCTTATGGAACCAAAGTAAGCGCAGGATTTGACTGTCTCAAGTTACGTTACTTTTCTGTAAGATGGTAAGTCAGGGGTGGGCAACTCCAGTTCTCAAGGACCACCTTCAGGATAGCCCTGCTTCAGCACAGTTGGCTCAATCAAAGACTGAGATTGAGACACCTGTGCTGAAGCAGGGATGTCCTGAAAACCTGACAGTGGCCCTTGAGGACTGGATTTGGCCACTCCTGTGCTAACTCTAGCTTTTCTTTTAGTTGTCTGCATAAAGAAGTTTTTTTTTTTTTTTTCAGAGAGACTGTTTGCGATTATTAATAAAATTCACGAAGTATTTATGTGGTTGCTTAGACACCGTCTCCAATAACCACCCCCCCCCCCCAAAAAAAAATATGGAGATAATATAACAATGTATATGGATGCTTAAAATGTATCAGGAGTTCATAAAAATTTACAGGTCAAGTGTCAGTAGAGAAAACAAATAGCACAACTAATTATTGGTGTACGGTTTGTTTCTGTGCTCAATCAGCACACGCTGCAGGAAATTATCAGACATGCAGTCTTCTGTACCCTTATATATACACTGCAATGCATTACATACCTGTACAGTATTGCATGATGAAAGTCATGTTGCTAATTATTCTATTATTTAATAGGTGCTTCTAGTTAAATCGTTTTAGCACACAGTATGAAAACTTGCGTCTTAGTTACTTAATACAGTACATTTTTATTATTACCTGATTGCAACCAGCCTGGGCTCCTGCTGAATGTCAAAGTGCTTATATGAATGTTGACTTGATGAGTTTATCTTTTGGGTATTTTGTGTGTCATCTGTCTTTGCCATTTATGTTTGCTTTCAGATTCTGGCCATTAACCGAGGGGAAAATCTGAAAATCCTGACAGCAAAGGTCAACATTCCTGACAGGGTGAAGGATGCATTCTGTAGGTGGTGTGTGAATGAAAGGTCTGTATATATTCTTAAAGAATTAGTTTTATTCCATGCAGTCACATACTGAAATGCCACTCGGATGTCTTGCTGCATTACAGACAGGTTACAGTTACACAAACATTAAACTTGTTGGACAAGAAAGGGTTTTCCATAGTGTAACAGGGACGTATAACTGTTTGAGAGAAACTGTCTCTAAAGCCAGCAACGTGCTGGTTAATTGCACACAGGCAATCAACCAGACTCCACCTGGCTGATTAGGACTGAGAAAAGCTTGATATGAGCAACAGGAAGAGATTCCATAGCTCACATTTGGGCTGACATAAGGAGGACTGCAGAGATTTTCCTCGGCACACAAGGTGCTGCAATGAGGAGATGATGTACTGATGCACACAGAAGGACTGTATGCTGACAGCAAGACAAGGGGACAAGGGGACAAGACCTCTATACCTGGACACAGAGTGCCATAGCACACACGGATGCTGACCCAGGAGAACAGAGAGGCATTCCCCCTACAGCAGCAACAACAGAAAGAGGTGAGACTTTCTTGTTGGACTGGTGTGTGTATGTGTATATGTATGTTTGGGGTGGTAATAAGCCTAGCTATCCACCCAGTTAGATAGATAGGTCTGGAGTAAAGGTTGTTATTTCTCCAAAGTGGAGTAGGCCTTTATTTTGTATGTCTTTCCTTTCTTTTTGTATGTTTTTCCTTGTTAAAGGAACAGGCGTAATAAAGCCGGGATTTCATTTCACCCTAATCGGTCTCCATTAAATATACCTCAGAACACATCTCTTACATATGGTGTCAGAAGTGGGTGAGAGTGGCCAATGAAGTTCAAGGGGGCCCCGGAGACTGTCCGTGAAATTTGTTGTGCTTTTGCCTACATACAGTTCCTGCAAACAGCCTGAGCAACAAAATAAAGAATCACGTGCAGAAGTGACCAGAATGAAAGGGCTACCCATGCAGGCAGGAACACTGCACTGGAGAAAGCTACAACGCCACAGTTTAAGTGGGAGGACAGCGACAGACGGTGACCCACACAAGGGACTGATGCTGTGACCAGAGTCTACCCCGCCACTTGTGAAAAAAAACCCCCATGGGATTTTAAAATGGCCGTCCAGCTTAAGTCAAATACAGACTCTGCAAGAGTCCCTTCAGGCCGTATTCCGATGATGAGGATGATGCCTATGTGGCTCCAGAAAAAGGTCTACAGCCAGATGAATATTTTTTTTCAACATGCCAAGGAACTGCAGCAGCAAGGAAGATACAGAAGTTTTACTTGGCAAGGGCACATCCAGTATCACTGATGAGAGAATGTGTGCAGAGCACTGCTGATGTTTCAGAACCTACCAAAGTAAAGAAGAAAAAGAAAGTTTTCAGAGACGCCTCTGAGAGCTACAAACTCTGAAAGCAAAGTCTGCCCACCTGTAGGACTACCATCTGGGGTTATAGCGAAATACAGTCAAAACAGCTGCAATGGCGCCTCCTGAGGTCAGGAAGAAAAATACACCTGATAGACCCAAAATGGAGGACAAGATGTGACATTCCTGTAATGAACCCTACCCCACGGAAGAGTGGCCCTTCCAGTCCTATGAGGATACAGATAAGGATGAAGATATCTCTTATTGGGAACCCGAACAGAGCCACACCCCAAGAATTGTGGAGGTGCCTAAACTAGGTACGCACCGAACAAACAGGTCTCTATGACCCCAAATATTCCTGCCAGCTAACGCAACTGCAAGAAAAGCCTGACGGATACAGTGAAGCTGCTGAAGTTACAAATAAAGACGGGGACCCCAGTATCTTTGATGGGACGGAGTCGTCCAAAACAAAAAAGCTGAAAAAGAAAGAGAAGCGGTTCTTCACTTACCGTGGAAGGAACAGAAACGCTCGCAGATCCCGCTGAAAAAAAAGGGGGTCCGAGATGCCCTGCAGCCTAGAGAAAAGGGAGAATTCGTCACGCGGATGACAGAATATCTAGAGGGCCCAAGGCAGAAGTCGTGTAACCCAAAGAAGTGTCTATCCGGTGCCAACAGTGAGGAACCCTCAACCAACCATACCAGGGAAGCAGAGCCGGAACCAGTGAGTGACGATCCCTTGACCAGCCCTGAAGATGCACTGCAAGCTGCCAGGCATAACAGTGATCTGCTTCGTGAAAATTTGAGAGAAAATAATGCTGAGCTACAGAAGACTGCTCGCAATTTACTCTGCAGCCAAGATCGAATTGGAGGATCTAAGGACGGATCTAGGTACGGCGAACACTACTATTACCGCCATGGATGAAAAGCGGAGCATGTCTGACCGAATGTTTGCTAATCTAAAGAAGTATGAGGAGGCACTGAAAGAGATTAGTCTCTGAGCAAGAGCTTCACAATTGCCATAGAGAGTTGGAATTATGTCAGAATGAGGTTCATACTTTCCGCATAGAACTGGATGCCTCACACCAAGTTTCCGCACAGAACTGGAAGTTTCTAAAAAGGAACTTCAGTCTCGCTGAGGAGCTGGACATCTCTCAAAAAGTGATCTTCAGTCTTAGTATGGATCATAAAGTCTCTCAAAAGGAGCTTCACACCCTCAACCTAGGGATAGAAGTTGTGAAAGCGTAGAAATAAAATCAATGAGTCAAGGGTTCAAAGTATCAACGTGAGTTTATCTGCACCAAGGTACAAGTGAGAGAGAATTCAAAAATTAACTCATACCTCTGAAAACATATTGGTTGGTATCACATTTTTATACATTTCAAAATGAGTAATACGCCCTTTAAGGGGGCTGGCTTAGAGATAAATAACAATATGATGACTTATAAAAAAATACTTATTAATACATAAATATGCTTCACATGCTATTTTCTTATCCTATATATTACAGTAATGTGGGCCCCTTAACCTTCTGACTTTACGGAGTAACCCTGTTTAGCCCTCTGTGTGTACTGTATCTGTCAGATAACAGAACCTAAGGTCAGCAGAATTGTCTAAGGCAGGAAAAACCTCTTACGAATGCAATTTCAATTTCTTTCATGACTCGTAGGAATTATACAAGGGCGAGTTACATCTAGGAGCGATACACTGCAGGATATCAATCATTCACAGATCATACAAAAATATACATACATTCAAACACTCAAAATGGCTACTGCGCCAAAATGGAGGTGACGATAGTCTGTCTTCATATAGCCTGAGCCACACACATTATCTCAATCTTCACAAAGTCTCACACCAGGAGACCGGGAGTCTCAAATCAGAAGTGCGTAAGTGGAAGGAGGACTATGAAGAGGCCCTGAATATTAGAGAGACTGTAAAAAGAGTAAATATCAGCCTGAAAGAGGTAGATCTGATTTGACTGACCATGTCAGTGAAATGAATAGCAAGCATCATGAGCTAGAAAAAAGGAATAGACTTTTGGAAGATGAAAAGTTTGAAGCATTGGAGCAACGCACATAAGCAGAGCACCTACTGCAGAATCAACTGCAAGGTCTCCATACGCACAACCAGAATGCCGAGGAGAAGCAGCGAACTCTGCAAGTAGAAAATAAAGTGCTGCAGGAACGTCTGAGAACCAAGTATGTCCTTGCAGAACAGCATGAGGAACTGAAGGCTAACCTGTGCATCGCTGGAGGCCAAGCTTAGAGGCCAGGTGACTGTGTGTATGAGAGGGAGCACGAGAAGGTCCAGAAACTAGAGCAAGACATGGAGAAGCAAAGCAGCTTCTCCATCCCCAAAAGAGAGTACGGCCAGGAGAAAGAGACGTGGAAATCGTAAGCAGCAGCGACCCTGGCGATGAAATATGCAGAGCTCCAAAATATGAAGGATGTGTGGAAGCGAGCACAGTGATGAGATGAAGGCCCTGAGAGGAGAATTGTAGGATGCACTCAAACGGGGATCTCTCGCTGATGAGTTGAACATGCAGCAAAACCTACAAGTGAAAGGGCTTAAGCTGGCAGCTAAACACACATACCAGCAACTTGCAGCTCTGCAGACGCAGATTGCTGAGCTCAAGATACAGCTCTCCAAAAAGGAAGAGCGTGAAGATGTGTCCGTTCGTCAAGTGGCCAGCTTGACACAGCGCTATGAGGCCACGATGGCCGATGACCGCAAATTGCTGGATAATGTGAGGGCCCGGCTGCGGCTGGAGCTGGACAATGTCCAGTAGGAACACCAGCAACTGCAGGTCAGAATCAGAGAAAAGGAAACAGATTTAAGCCTGGCTCTTAGTCTACTGGGAGATGTGGAATCGCGATAGTAGATAGTGGATAGTAGAAATAGATTCCGGACATCAGACATAATTCAAAAGTAAGCTGACAGAGGCTTTGCAAGATCTGAGAAAGGGTTACAATGAATGGACATTTAGTGCTTAATTGGAGTCCATGGAAAAGATGGCGAGAGAAAGCTATTTGCGGAAACACTCTGCGACTGTTGCCATACAGTCTGCCTACAAAGAAAGGATCGCCCAACACAGGGGAATACTCATGACTAAGCGGTCAGAAGAAAGACTGTACTTGAAAAAGCCCTCCTCGAGCGACTGAGGGGGGCTGATCTCAAGCACCTTCTGGAGGAGACACTAATAACCTGGAGAAAGGGCTCCAATCCCAGCGGACTGAGGGTTCTTGTTCTCCATCCACTCTCATTCTAGCCGCAGGAATATATCTAGTGAGAGTGGAAGGATTGGCTTTGACCGCGGTAAGCCCAAGCTTCCCACAAACAGGGGAGGTATGTAACAAGGACTTATCACTGTTTGAGAGAAACTACCTCTAAATGTAGCAGCGTGCTGGTTAATTGCACACAGACAATCAACCAGACTCCACCTGGCTGATTAGGACTCCTGAGAAAAGCCTGATGTGAGCAATAGGAGAGAGATTCCTTAGCTCACTTTTGAGCTGACATAAGGAGGACTGCAAAGATTTTCCTCAGCACACAAGGTGCTGCAATGAGGATAGGATGTATTGATGCACACAGAAGGGAATGTATGCTGACAGCAAGACAAGGGGATAAGACCTCTACCTGGACACAGAGAGTGCCATAGCACACAAGGATGCTGACCCAGGAGAACAGAGGCCTTCCCCTACAGCAGCAACAACAGAAACAGATAAGAGACTTTATGTTGGTGTGGGGTGTGTGTATATATAATAACCTTTACTCCAGCCCTATCTAACTGGGTGGGTAGCTAGGCGTGTGTGTGCTTATTTGGGGTGGTAAATCAGCCTAGCTACCCACCCAGTTAGATAGATAGGTCTGGAGTAAAGGTTGTTATTTCTCCAAAGTGGAGTAGGCCTTTCTTTTGTTTCTTTTTGTATGTTTTCCTTGTTAAGGAACAGGCGTAATAAAGCCGGGATTTCATTTTGCCCTAATCTGTCTCCATTAAATATACCTCTGCACACATCTCTTACACATAGTTTGAATGATTTTATGTGCTGTGTGGCATAGCCATATTTATGATGGTCTCGGTAAAGACAAATCACTTCTGCTTACAATTGTCAATAATTTGAATGCTATTGTATATATTTTACCTTAAGGTCTTAAAGAAACCGAAGTTAGCTCCAGTTTGTGATCCATTTTGTTGGATCACCTGGACAAGTACAGTTCTTCAAAGATGTAATATTGCGTACTAAGCTTTTAAAAGCTCACTGCTCTCATCTACACGAGTTAGGCTGGTTCTATAGTGCGGCCGCGTGCTACGCCGTGCGTGCGCAAGGCAGTTATAGATGGCTGAGGTTAGTCAGCCCTTCCATCCAAAGGCCGCGGGGAAGACGGGGAAAATCATCTTTTTGCGCCGCTACCGGCGCTGAATGTATGTATAGGTATGTATATGTGTGTATATATGTATACGTGTGTATGTATTTGTGTCTGCACAAATTTAATAACTATTTTATTTTTACCAATGTTTTTTTTTTAAAATAAATAATAAAATACACATACACACAAACAGTACCTTAACAGCTCACAGCATACACACAAAAAGCATGCGGCACGTGCACGCGCCTTTGAACAGGCACGGCCGCACACACTATATAACAGCCCTTAGTGGGGATATAGTGTCAAATCTGACAGTGGGGGTGTTTATTGGTCTAGTGATCAGCATATCATATAGTTGTAGGCTGTCATTGAAGTAAGATGGTTTTGCTCATTGCTGAGCATTATTACTTTATTTCCAAAACCTATGCTTTCACTTTTTATCAAACTATATTTAATATTTCCTTAAGAAAAGTGCCTGCTGGCGCCCAAACGTCGGCACGTTGCTTGCATCTTTTTGATAACCTTCTGATTTGGTAAAATTATTTTTCATGTACTTTTGCTGTGCTTCAAACTCTTTCTTTTTGCTGCGTCATGTATATTCTACTATCTGGCACTACCAGAGAGCGTTTGTTTGCAGCACCCATGCATTATTCTTGTTGTTTTTGCTATATTGTAGTCCCAAAACATTTTCATATCTATAGGTTGACACAGATATGAACATTTGGATGTCGGAGCCAAAGTGGTTTCCCCATTTTTATTGATCAGGGTTGTGATTTCCTGGAATACTGGACATTACCACTCATTTGATTTTCTTTTATCTTTGACCAGTATCTGTAGATGTTCATAGGGTTGTCAGTCGCAGGGCCTTGCTGAAAAAAAGATGTTGATACCATCCATTCCAATGTAGCTGTTCTCTTCTCCAGCCTAAGGGGAGCAGCTGCACAGAGTCCTGAAAACTGGGCGTCAGAAATAGTAGTGGTGGCTCAAGATATTGGTTCACATGTGCTGGGGAAGTTGGTGGAACATGTGTTTACAAAGAGGGAGAGCAAGACGGTAGTCATATAGTGGGAATAGTGAGGGAGAGATATAGGAACTACTGTCCAGTCCTCTGCAAATACGATACACCACTAGTGGTCCTCTTTGTTTAAGATGCATGCAGTTGTGTGAGGAGAATCCTTGCTGTACAAGTATTCAAGTGGATGGTCTTAAACGCTCCCAGTTTATGCGTATGTTCCAGTGATGTTACAAACGCGCAGAGACAATCGCTATTACAACCCCATGTAATTACAAATGTTACTATGACCAAATTAAATAGAGCCCACCATGTACTTAACACTTGACAGTGTCATTTTTCTAATCATCTACCTTAAATGACAATGTAAAGCAAACACGTGGCAAGTGGAATAGCTGCCGAAACATACAATAGACCAGGGGTGGCCAACTCCAGTCCTCAAGGGCCACCAACAGGTCAGGTTTTAATGATATTCCTGCTTCAGCGCAGGTGGCTACATCAGAGACTCAGTCAAAGACTGAGCCACCTGTGCTGAAATAGGGATAGCCTTTAAATTTGACCTGTTGGTGGCTCTTGAGGACCAGACTTGGCCACTCCTGCTACTAGACAGCGTGGTATTAAATGCAAGCATATTGTGCATTTCACTGAAGAGTGGCTGATTAAATGTGTTTGGCTATTTGCTATGGGATGTGCAGCTCTTTCTGTTTTCAAGACTGTTGAAAAGTTTCAGTGGTAACATGGATTTTGAGTTGAGCCATAACATGAAGGAGATAACAACTGGGACACCATTTATATATAGGAGAAGGAGGGGAGATCATCTTAGTAGTTATTTTATTCCCTTTGTTTTACACATTACTGTATCTTGAGTGGACCTGTGATTTCATTGATCTAGACTTCAATATTTGTATTTGTTTTTTCTGCAGGTGGAGACCAAAACAATATGCAAAACCAGAGCTAATGAAAATACTCCATAATTCTGTTGAAGATTCCTACAAACGTTTAATTTACCCCCTTCTCTGTAGAGAATTCAGGTGATTTCTGAAGTTATATGGATATTCATTATTAACTATACATGTATATTATTGTCTTCAGGATGACAGAAGTGCAAGAACCGCATTGCTAAGGCATTCTATATCCAACGTCATTAGGTCTGCAGGAGAGTATATGAAAAAATAACAGGAAAACAAGACTAAAGAGACATAATTACTACTGTATTAATAATGTTGTAAAGGCAATCTTTACTCCATTATAAATATTCGTGGCATTAGGTATATTTGTAAATATATAAATGACCAATCACATTCTAGACATGCGCTTCCTGGGATTATTCAGCAATGAAAACAAACATACAAATAATTGTTTGTGGCTTGTTGGTGTCACATTTGTTTGAATACAGTGTGTTGCGTACAATAAGATAGTCACAGCCTAACGCCGCGCTTATAGAGCGCGTGACGGATGACGTCGCCACTCGCAAAAGTTATAATTTAACTTTCGGCGACGTCGCTGGCGACACGGCCATTGATTGGTTCAGATGCTGTCACATGTGGCGACAGCCTCTGAAAAATCACATTTTATCGGCTTCCAAATTTTTGGTCGTCGCGTTGCGCTGACTATAAGCAGTTGCGACGGCGGCAATGCTTTTGTTTTCAGGCGACGTCGCCAGCACTATAAGCGCAGCCTTAGTTTACGGCTGTTACTGAAGACAATGAGGCGCTTCTAAACACTTATGTTCTTTTGCTGGAAACATATTTTTTGTTGACAACAGTAGGGAGGATAGTGTGAGCTGTTTCTACAAGACAACCATGGGACTATCAACTACTTCAGGGGAGCTCAACTCCAGTCTCAAGCCCCCCGAACTGATCAGGTTTTCAGGATATCCCATCTTCAGCACAGGTGGCTCAATCACAGGCTCAGTCAAAGACTGAGTCTGTGTTTGAGCCACCTGTGCTGAAGCAGGGACTGATTGAGCCACCTGTGCTGAAGCACCCCTAACCTACCGTACTCACAGTAGAAAGACCTGTATTGTTTACTCCTGTATATTGAATATTGAGAAAAGGGGTTTGTGATAAATTTGCAAAGAAACAAAATCGGCCCAATATGTCATTTTCGGCATGGTACATTTTTCTAAGGAAGCCAATTCTTTGCAAAATAGTTTTTTTTGGTCGGGTATCAGAGTAATGTCAAATTTGTCAGTCAAAGAATGACATGATTTAGAAAAAGCATATGTAACCCTTTCAAAGCTGTCGAAAAGCCACATTTATTCTACCTCTACTTATAATATACAAGGCAAGAAATGGCTAAAATTTGGTAAAATAGTTTTGGTTACACCGATTCAAATAATGGATGCGTTCATAACTCTTCATTATTTGCTCCTTACAAATTTTGGTTTCTTTCACCAAATTCCCCCTGCTAAGATTAGCACATTTCCACACCTCACAAAATATATAGTCCAGCAGTGTTTAAAAATGTTTTGAAATGATAAATATAGCAAAGGTATGCAATCCACATTTTCTCCATGTCAGCTAAACGGTTAAATATACAATGACAGGTGTGGAAATATTCATATAGATGTGTGGAGTTACTGGGCCAACAAGGCATTTCGTTATTTAATTTCCTTTTTTCACTCCACCTTTTAACATCGATATTGTCTTTCACAGACGACAGTCTTATGTTGTTGCACTTGGCACTTTGCAGTATGTTTTTGTACAATCATTATACGTAGAAAAAAAAAAAATCTCCAGCTTTTATTAAATAGTTTTGGCGTACAGTATGTTGGAACTTGCCACGTAAATGTATTCTTAGCCCTTTCAGAAATAGATCTCGTCTTACGATACAGGGAAAATCTACAGGTTTGTGGCTGCCAATTTTAGATTACCTTTTGCATCAGCAACTAGGAAATGTTATGAGTGAAACATAACTCTGTAATGGCTTTAAAATAAAATTAAAAAAAAAGCAAGTGGGTTTAACTGAAGTCTCGCCTCAATTTTTAGTTTTTTTTTTAAATTTGTTTTCAAACACTATTGAAATTGGTGACCATAAAATGGAAGTAAGGTTAAAAATATGCTATATTGTAAAACACACATATCGTTTTAGTAGAAGTAAAAAAATTCGTTGCTTATTTATACCGTTTCAAAATGTAATTCCCAATTTCAGCAAAAAAATAGTTGTGGAAGTTTCTGTAGTAGCCATGGTTTCCCCAGGTATCCATTTTGAGCTTCTGCTGTATTCCTATTTCCGTTTTTGCGGGTGATGGCTTGAATTGAAAATGGTTTTTATAGTAATCCTATGCTTTCTTGATGGAACGTCTTTTTCTGTATGATAAAAGGTCAAAATTAACATCAGATGCTGAAAAGGAATCCATAATGATGTTTGGAAGAAATCTTCGACAATTGCTTCTTGCAAACCCGGTTAGAGGACGGACGCTCATGGGAGTTGATCCTGGATATAAACATGGCTGCAAACTAGCAATTATTTCACCCACCAGTAAGTACTTAGTTATGTACGTATTTTGCTTCAAGGCAGAATTATGCCATCAAAGTTGAAAAATGATTCTGTGTCTATGCTATTATGTATATGTATATATATTTTTCTTTTGGTAATAGCTTATTGCAATTCCTCACGGTTTATCCCTAATTACTTTAAGTTGCTGTAAACGTTTCCTTTTAACAAAAGGTCGAACCGATGGAAGCTCTCTGCCTTACAGTAGTTTCCAGAAGGGATGAGAGAAACAAGGGAAGATATACCAAGGCATTTGTTTACCCAGGCATTTAATTAATGAACCACAGCCTGTCTGGCATTTAATAGCTACAGTACCGTTTCATCCTGTATTGTATCTTTCCTTCTGTTTTGGCCTCTGTAACTTCACTTACCGTGTCTCTGGCGACGCGTTGCCATGGCAACGTGATGGCACACGACCCCTGGTGTCATTTGACGCCGGAGAAATGGTAAGGGGGGCGGGGGGGAGTGCAGACCGGGGCGCAGGGGGGAGTGTTTGCACCCCTTCTCTTAGGCACAGTCCTACTTTTTAGCATCTGTACAATCACTTCACTCAACAGCTTATATACAATTTTAACAGGTTTAATTCATGCTTGAAACCATAAATGAAAAAGATGAACAAGTACTCAGAATATGCAATATTTCTCTTTTATTAAGGGCTGTTTTATGTCTAGCTGCAGGAAGTCGGTCACCATGAGTTGAGTTATCAAGAAGTATTAGAACATTCCAACCTCCTGTATATTGATGTCCAAAATGGAAGTCTCACACAGCAGGGCTTCTTAAACAGTTCTATATCAAAGACCACTTCGGTGTTACTAATAGTTTGAGGACCGCCATACGTAATCTTGGCTCTGTTTATCAATGTCTTAACATGTATTTTTAACATTATTTAAAAAACCATTGGACTTGTTGCTACAAATCAGTCTTCAGTAGAGATGTGCAAAACATTTCCCCAAGTTTGCGAATCGGGTGAAATTTGTCAATTTGACCAGAGCGAGAGAGATTTCAAGTGTGTTCACGGGTATCTTTCCACGTGCAGTAGAAGACTCCTCTCCAGCAAAGTCCTATTTCAGGGTATGGATTAAATAGACTAATTTTGCGTTTGCAAATCTATGAGTATTTGCACAATTCTGGCAAAAATTTGTGCTAGTTTTTAAGCAATAAGAAATGTTGCAAAATGTAACCCTTTGATTGCCCAAGTACCATGCACATAACAGGGGCCAGCGCTCAGGGGCCCTACGGCATACAGGGTCAGTCTTGCATTAAAGCTGCAGTTCAGTCAATATCCTGCATGTGTGTTTTTTTTTTAATAAATCAGTTCTGTAGTAAGAAAAAATACTTTTAGCATTTTCTGTTTTAAAAACAACAACTTTGAAAGACCAATTTTTTTGTATTCTATTTTAACAACCATTTACTAAGGCACTGCCCCTTCATGTCCTGTCACAAGCCCTGGCACACCCCTTTGTCAGCCCTGCCCTTTCTCTAGCACATGTCAGTGCAGGAGTGCTCATGAATATTCATGAGCGCTCATGAATATTCATGAGCTTCCACTGAGTGACAGAAGCAGAGGAAAAACATATCCCATATCTAAAGATTTCACCAATCAATACATGGAGAACTAATTGACTGGCAGCTATACAGTTCTTTAGGTAATTAGAGATCGCACACATAAAACTATTGAAGTAAAAAAAAAAAAATTAAAAAAAAAACTGCAGCTTTAAATGCTCATTTCATTGGTAAAGATTGCGTTCAGCGTTAAGATATTCCACTTTTTATGTTGTGGGGGATTGCTAGGTATAACGTGGTTGAGGGCCAAAAGAACTAGATTATTGGTATGTCTTTTATAGCAAGAGTTTTCCATCTGAAAATTGTTCAATTCTACAAATTGGGGTCTCTTTCCCCCCCCCCCTCCTTTAAATTCATGAGCGATATTTGTAAATTATAATTTTTTTTACGTTTTAGTTTTGTGTGTGTGTATGTGTATTGACTTGCTCTGTGCATTAGGGAATAATGACACCCTGATTGAAGGATTTCACTTTCAACTTTGCGATGAGGCAAATAGAACATACAATTCGACCATGTTTAAAAGCAATAATGAAAAAAGGTATCATTGAATATTTATTAAAATCTCCTGGATGCAAAAACTAGTGGAACATAAAGATTTATTTTTTTCTCTCTAGTTTTGCAGCTTGACACTTAAAGTAAATGATCCAGCAATGTTTTGGGTACAAATAATACTTGACATTTTAGAACTGATACCATATGAACGGTTTATAAGACTCTTGATCATGCCTTTCACTAAATAGACCTTGGTTTTGTGTTCTTTAGATCAGATCCTCCATACTGATGTTGTCTATTTGCACTCTGGATATGCACATGGGAACCGCGAAGCTGAGAAGATTAAGAGTCTGTTACATAACTACAAGTATGAAAACTTTTCTTCCTCCCCTCCCCCCAAGTAAAACATTGCTGTGTACGTAATAATAATTCACATGAGGCGTAAAAATACCCAAAAGTGTATGCTAGAAAGTAAGTCGAGCGAATTGATGATTTTAATTTTTTTATATGATTTTTTTTTTATATATAACTTTTTCTTTTTATTAAGGTTTTCGACCGTAAAATGGGGATGGAATGGGGAGGGGGTATATAAAAAGAAAAAGAGGTCGGGTGGAACAACCGTCTTTAACATAATTTTTAAATCATCAAGAATAGACCTTCATTGCCAGAGTACCACTTTATTTAGCAGGGATTTTCAAATGTAACTTCCAGTTTTGGTCCGTCAGTACCCTTTCTGAATCCCTTCCCTTGTTTCGTTCCTCCTAGTGTTTGGAGAATCTTCACTTCCTACTTATCTCTCCTACCCGCTTGTATCCCATGGTTCCTACACCTTGTAGAACTTCCTTGTTGTATGATTTAAAAATGGGGTAAACGTCTCCATTAGTTGAACTTCCTCTATTCTCCAGATAACCTCCCATCAGGAAGGTGGAAATGATTTTTGCCACCCCCGAATTGATCTGTAAAAGGGGCAAAAATAAAAAAAGTCAAGATTGATGGTATGATCTACCAAAAGATTACCATTCAGTATTTCTGTGTTACAGAGGAAAGTAGAGTAGTTACGACGGATAGCAAAATATGTGTATCCTGTACACATCAGAATTTCATCCAGATTCCCCATCAAAATCTGTTCTATATTTCATATACGTGCCACACATTTTCCTATCTATATTAAAGATTTTTTTTTAAAATAAGTTAAGTGTAAAGTGTAAATCAATAAATGCTGTTTAAATGGCATATACAAGGAATGTGTTAAATGTCTGCACCTCATTAAAAAAAACTGGCAAAATCCATACTAGATCTGTGCATGCTGTTAAACATCAAGAGTATAATTGTCCTACAAAAGCATGAACACTTTTGACCATTGTATTGAAGACCTACAGATGCAGTCAGATGGTTTGTCGCGTAGTCGGCCAGGAGGCCACAGATGGCAGCTGCCTGACAACTGCCTGCTCACGGAATCCCCAAGACCAGACTAATTGCCCATCAGTATTACCACAGCGGGGGTCCCTGCTTCTGAATGGGCCCCCCACTGTGTTCTTCCTACTGGGTCGCATCAGTCTGTAAGGCCAGGTACCCAGTGGCTGCTGCGTCTTGCGCGCCACACAGCACAGCTCTCTATGGGGCAGGCCCCAGTGGACGTGTGTGTGGGCGCGCAAAGCACTGTGACGTGAACGCTGGCAGGGAAGACAAGAATTTTGTCTTCCCGTGCCGCGACGCGGTCACATGCTCGACGGGCAGCCAATGGTAGGGCAGATATGCCATGCCATGACCGCTTTACGCACCTCTGTTATATTATCTTCTGGTTTTGACCTCCTTCTATCTTTCTGAGTCTGCCAGTGGTTTACACAAGTATACATCTGCCAGCCAACAGTTTCACTGTTCAAGACTTTTCCTCGTCGCCTAACCATTGAAATTCCTTTCAACTGGGATGCTCATCATGATCTGCCTTCAGCATTGATTGAAAATAGACTTTCATCGTAATTATTTAATTTTTTGGGGAGATCCAAGATGTATTTTAATGTATTTTTTTAATTACAAAAAACCCACAAAGCTTATTTTTTCTGGCTTTCAGCATTAGTTTTGTGGCTTGCATTACAATGACCAGACACAAGCTATTTTACTGCTGGAGACTAATTTCTCCGAAAAGTAGCAGACCTATTTCATTAAAACTGCAAAGAAATGCATAAGTGTGGCGATGAAAGATAATTGTGCGAGATGTGTGTGCCTTCCTGTTGATGTTTACCATTAGTTGTCCAGGCAGATTATGGCTTCTTGTAAATTGTGATATGCAGGTATGATATAAGTTCTGAAACGCTCGTTGTATTTTGGCTTCAACAACCAGCAATGTTAGAGGACCCGCCCTTTTATACTACCAACTTCTATTGGCATTAGCTAATAAGCACTTATCCCCTTACCCATATCACTAGAGACATTATACCTTTTTCCTCTACTATGCCCCCATTTGCCCTCCATAGATTATAAAGATTTGACTGCATTTCAGATGAGCATTTCTTCATTTTGCTTGATGTGTATTTTTCATTATAGAAGATTCCGGTTGCCACAGTGGCGGTGTAAGAAACAAATAAGGATTTGGTTGTCATTGTTGGGTGTGGTCTTGTTTTACCAGCAGATAGTATGAACTACAGATGTAGCAGACGTCGTTATCCCTGTTAAAGCACAAAAGAAATAACTTGTTAACTGCTCAACCATTGTAATTAATAGCACAGATCACGCGCCGGCGTTAATGCATTGCATTGACCGGTACAATAACGTCGGATACATCTGTAAACCCGATTCCTTGCTTCATCATCCAAAAATCCCAGCAGAATTGTTACAAATATTTCCAATCGTTGACCTTCTAGTACAGGAGTGTCCAACTCCAGTCCTTAAGGACCACCAACAGGTCAGGTTTTCAAGATATGCCTGCTTCAGCACAGTTTGGTGCAGTGGAATACTGTGACACTGATTGAGCCACCTGTGCTGAAAACCTGACATGTTTGTCTTTGAGGACTGGAGTTGGCCACTCCTGCTCTAGTACACAACTGTCCAAGCTCTGTCCTCGAGGCCAAGGGCTCCCACCAATAAATACCATAGCACGTTGTTTTAGTGATGATTAGACTAGGTTAATTGGCAGATTTTCAGGGCAACACCATAATAAGTTGCGTAGTGGTGATTAGAGTTAATGTAATTGGCAGGTTTTCAGGGCAAAGCATACCCAAGGAAATTGTTAGCGATAATTAGAGCTCGGTTAATTGGTCAATTATGTTTTAATTGGAGAAATCTCAAACCTGACCTGGTAGCTGGACTGAGCTAGAACTGCCACGCTGTTGTAGAATAGATTTACTGTTTAATACTCATAAGGGTCATTATTAAGTTATCCAATTTCTGGATTATACAGAGCTTAAATTAAAACATCGATCAAATGTGTTGTTAGGTGCAATTATGAATAATGCAGTGGGGTTTTTTTTTTTGGTGCCCGGTTTTCTTGTCTTAAGATTTATCTTTATAATTTTAACTTAATGGAAACCTAATTCAAATGTGTGCGATTTCTTAAAAAAATAAAAAGCGAAGTAGCTAGATTTTAAGAATCGGTTCTATTTAACGGATGCATACTTAACTTTAATAATATTTTAATATTTGAAAGTATTTTTTTGCTTGTGTATAACTTACGTTTAAAAATCTTTCAAACTGTGTGTGTGTGTGTGTGTGTGTGTGTGTGTGTGTGTGTGTGTGTGTTCGATCTAACAAAAATAGAATTTGAATTAAGATATATTACTTTTTCTTTTGATGCTGGTAAGCATTTCTTACTTGAGATGTCAACGAACTTTGTGTGTGTGTGTGTGTGTGTGTGTGTGTGTGTGTGTTTGGTGATAATGTTGTGTTACATTGAACTCATTTTTCATTCCCTTTATTTTAAAGCTGTTTTACAGTCGCTATCGGAAATGGAACTGCTTGTCGAGAAACAGAGCGCTATTTTGCTGACTTAATTCAAAGAAGATATTTTGCTCCTCTTGATGTCGTCTATTGGTAAGAAAAACTTTTTTTTAAATTTTTTTTATTAATGAAGGTTTTCATATTTCCTCATTTTAGTAGGCAATGTATTGCAAAACTAGCCTGGCTGTTTATGTATATGCAGCTGTATTAAATATTATAAACCATTCCTAGGTCCTGGCAAATCTACGTTTTCTATATAAAGCTACTGGTACAGTATTTTAATACATATTGATTATTTAAAAGTCCATGGTAATTAATACATGATTGACTTTTTTTTATGGATCAAACAATGTACATTGGTCACTAAAGTGGTTATCTATTAAACTGAAATGTAACCTCACAGTAATGTCACGGTTGCTGTCACTGTTTCATAATGGTCTCCCTTCCCAAGATAAATGAGGATAAAGAGTCTATATCACTGGAGCAATTCCATACACGTGTCTCGTATGGCTGAGAAAGCTTGTATTTTATCTTAGAAGTGGGTGAGGAATGTCTTTAAAATGCCAAAAACCTGGCTTGGCGAATTTCTGGAGACATGGTTCTTTGTATATGCCATCTATAGTAAAAGCAATAAAGTGTAATCAGGGGGCGGCTTGTCCGATCAGGCTTTCCCCGATGTGCTGGTGCTGCGGTTACCCGTTAGCAGCCCAGCGGTACCTGTCTGCAATCCTCTCCGTCCTCCTGTCGGCGCCGGAAGTTGGGTTCAACGTCCGGCGCCGTCCGGAGGAGGGAGCTGCGGAGTCCCCGACCCAGAGCAGTATTGAGGAAATGTCACACCAAGGTGTGTGTGTGTTTTGAGGGAGGAGTGTAATGAGGGCTTAATTACAGAGGCCTCGTGCTCTTCCCAACAATTAAACTGATGGTTTCTGTAAGTGTCTCTTACCTTCTCCGGAGCGACATTTCCTCCTGCAGTATCGTGTTGTCATGGCCATGTGACGTTGCATGGTGATGTCGCCATGACAATGCAACCTCACATGATGCTGCGTCACAGGAAGGCCTCAATGGAAGAAATCGCCCAGGCCGTCATTTGTCTGCAATCCAAGTGTAACATTGTGTGTATTGTATTACTTAAAGATTAAGAATTTGATTACTTTAACAGGAGTTAGCAAGCAAATGTTACAGGAACACCTGCTCTGGTACGTTAACCATAATTGAGCTTGATGAATAACATCCGATGTGGTTTGAAAAGATTTTTTAATATGCACGGAAGGTCCTCTGCAAAACCTTTCTAATGTTTTCTAAGGACTAACTCTCTATAACCGCAATCCCAGATTTTCTATAGCTGCATTCCCCTTGTTGCCCAGTTGAATTGGGATTATTGTTATATTCGAAAAGGGGTTAATTTAAAGTCTGTAAGTTGGACTACTGCTGATGAAGGTTATGTTACGCACATCTATAGTTTGTGAGTGTGCACATGAATGTGACCATTATAGAAAATGTAAGCTGTAAATACTTTGTCTATGCATGTGTGTAGTCGCATCCTAAGGCCGAGCTTTGACTTCTTGCACCTCATGGGGACTGTTTCTAAAGATAACATGGCAGCCTGTGACCACCACCTTGTGATCTCACATGTTATATTTGGAATGATCCCATAAGGTTTTTCTATTTTGTAAATAGCATTTTGTAATTGCAGTGCCACATGACCAAAATGAGCTATTTACTGATATAAATTCTACGTATGGGAGACTTCTCTTCTCTAGTCATCAAAAGGGAAAGATGGTTTATGAGCAATTCACATTGAGTGGTTGTGTTACAATACAGTATATAGAAAAATTAGATCATAACATCAAGGATTGATGGATTTGCTGTGACTGTAATATTTTACATGTAAGTGCCTAGTTCTCGATTACAGCACTGGCAGTACCATATAAAAATAGGAAAAATGCCTTGGCTGTGATTTACAGACATCCACGGAATATTTTGGTAGTTTAAATTGCAGGCTCCTTTTGATGGTTTTGTAATTTTAAACAATTGTTTTGCTTGTCCTTTTTTTTTAACTAGTTTATTTTAATATACTTAAGTCCAGAAAAAATACCTTCAGGACTTTTACTCTGTAGCTTTCTCTTTCATAACTTTATTTATTGATTTTAAGTTGCACCCAACATAAAGCCAAAAGATAGTCACACTTGGTCCAAAAGGGTTTTGTTACAAACCTGCATTTATTGGCTGGTCCAATTAGGATCCTTGATTATTTTTCTTACAAGGTCATGCCAAAGATTCATCATATGTTAACCAGGACAGATGTTCTTTTTGCAGAAGTGTACAGTGTGTGCTTGAAAAGAACACGAGACCAGTAACTGATGGACTGTAATGTTTAAAGAATCATCTAAATGAAGTCCAGCTATTTCTCCTTTTTCTAAATTTCTTTTTTTTTATTGAACGTCTCGCACATTATTTCAATTATGAGCGTAAGATACAAAAATACAACCAAAAATTATACTTTTAATTTATTTATTTTTAAATAAAAAAAGCTTATTTTTAAATTCTGATCACAAACTCAATTGTAACATCCTACAGAAATGTTGTATTTCAGACGTACGTTGATATAAAGCAATGTCTCAAGTGGTCACCATTTAACATGTTCTGCACAATGCTCTGATCACTAGAACGTTGGTATTGCTACAGTATACTCGGTACGATAGAAGACCCATCTTACTGGCATCTGAGCTGCATTTGTATGCTGCTGTGCCTGTTTGCACTCACACTTTCTGACTTTAAATTTGAAAAGCTTAGTACCAACGTGAAATAATTGCAGTGACATGTTTAAGATTTTACCATCTGGGAGTTGATGCCTTTTTTAAATTGTATTATTAAACTTTGCAAATATTTTGTTTGTTTTATCAGAAATAATCTGGTATTCAAAGTTGTATTTTCTAGATTGAATGACTGCATATGGATATTCAACCATTAGATCAAATATACCGCATTGCGAAGTTGGAAATTAGTCCTGTATGTTTTCCTTAATAATTAGCTGATGCCACATGACTAAATATCCATGTCTGGTACACGCTTGTCCACTTGAATGTGTGTCCGAAAGGGGTGAACAACAAACTGGCCATCCTGTTGTGGTGTCAACCTCCCCAGAATGCAATGAGCATGCACACTCCAAAAACCATTACACAACACCCCAATTATCCTGCCACCACAAGGATTTATTTAAGGAGTCCCTGATCCTCCAGAATAAAGCATAAATAAAAAAAACAATTTCATAAAACAGGGTGGAAAAACATGTCCGAAAATTAGAACCATCGCTTTAAAGGTACTGAAAACAGGTTTAATTAGAGCTCAAAGGCTGTAATGATTAAATTGTAGCTTTAATATATCAAAAAGCGTTTCATTTTTTTAAGTGACATTTGTGTACAGACCAGTTCATTATAGATTTAAACAGAAAATCTATATATATTACAACAAAGTTCTGCCCCTCACTTGATCATGAGGCGAAAATGTGAGACACACATGCCTGCGAGTGTGCGTTGAATCTAAAATGTGTGTTACAGATTCTAATCTATATACCAGTGATCTGTCAGGACAATAGACCACAAACAGGCCTCAAGGCGTGTGTCTTGACAATCGTTTGTAACCTGAGGTCTGAGAGAAGTGTTCTTGTATTCTTTGTTTAATCAAGGAGTACAAAATAGTGACCAACTCCTTTCCTAGTAGTTAATAGATTCATGGTACCAGCATCATACTTGGGAGAATATCCTGTTTGTACACATCTACAATGTAAGAGGCTTCTTTTAAACCTTGAGGGTGTGATAGATAACCAATTATTTATCTATCATAGTGGTGTTTTATATACATGTAGACTGATGAATGAGAACATTCACTGTGTACAGACTTATACAGATCATTAAGCACTGTACAGAACATACATTATTTTTAATTTATGTTGGCCTATAATTATAAAACTATACTAACCCCCAGGTACCTCTTTTGGAGCCTGGTTTTAAGGAACTTTAATGATGGACTTTCCCAGCACCTGATAACATCAATCAACATAACATATTTGGGTACCTGGAAAGACCCGCTCTGCCCTTTGTGTTTTCTTAAGCAATACAATATGGTTATATAGCTATCTTGTGGCACCACAACATTTTCTTAATTGCTTGATTTACATTTTTTACTGATAACTCAAAGGCCACATACAAAACAAAAAAGGTAAACTCTACATTGCTATTGGAAATACGATCATTCACCCAGTAGCCCAAGCACGCTGCCTAGGGGTTGCACTTGATTCCTCTCTCTCATTCTCCTCTCATATTCAAAACGTTTCTAAAACTTGTCGCTTTTTCCTCCGCAATATCACTAAGATACGCCCTTTCCTCTGTTACTCGACTGCTAAAACTCTGACTCAGGCCCTCATTCTCTCACGTCTCGATTACTGCAACCTCCTGCTGTCCGGCCTTCCTGCCTCTCACCTGTCTCCCCTACAATCTATCCTAAACGCTGCTGCCAGAATCACTCTACTTTTCCTAAATCTGTCTCCGCATCTCCCCTCCTGAAATCCCTCTCCTGGCTTCCGATCAAATCCCGTATCTCACACTCAATTCTCCTCCTCACTTTTAAAGCGTTACATTCGTCTGCCCCTCCTTACATCTCAGCCCTAATTTCTCGCTATGCACCATCCCGACTCTTGCGTTCTTCTCAAGGATGTCTTCTTTCTACCCCCTTTGTATCTAAAGCGCTCTCCCGCCTTAAACCTTACTCACTTTCTGCCCCACACCTCTGGATTACCCTTCCCCTCAATACTCGACTAGCACCCTCGCTATCCACCTTTTAGACCCACCTTAAGACACATCTGCTTAAAGAAGCATATGAATAGCACTGGATAATCATGGACACATGATACATAAAGCTTGGCCCCCTGCAGACGCACTTACTAGAATTCCCGCCTACTGTCTCTGTACGTTCTCCCTACCTACCAATTAGATTGTAGGCTCCTCGGAGCAGGGACTCCTCTTCCTTAATGTTACTTTTATGTCTGAAGCACTTATTCCCATGATCTGTTATTTATATTATTTGTTATTTATATGATATGTATTACTACTGTGAAGCGCTATGTACCTTTATGGCGCTATATAAATAAAGACATACAGAACAATACAATACTGGAGCAGGTTAGTTGGCTTTTTGCTGGGAAACACTTTGGTTGCAGACCAGATGTTCTCAGAGAGTTGGCACTTGTCATTCCTTGCGTTGGACTCTGGTGGGAACTTGATGCAATAAATGGTGATTTAGATTTGTGGATACAGACCCACATATTCAACAATTTCATTACAAACCTCATGCAGAATAAATGGAAATGCACCATAAAACTCTCAATCTACGTAATACAAATGTTTAGCAGCTGTACTACTTGTAGATAAATGTAGATGTTGGCCTGTGATATCATTAAATTGACTACAAATAGCTTTAGTAGATGTAACAGTGTGCACACATTTTGTGACCACTTCTTCATGTGCACTGCTTCGGACCAAGTAACAATGTATGAAATGTATTGCTTCGGTCTGCTTTAGGCCGAGCTTATAGTGCCGGTGACGTCACCCTTCGTCGCTAGCGAAAGTTGTAACTCGCTTTCGGGCGACCAGGTCTTTCATTGGTACAGAGGCTGTCACATGTGGCGATAGCCTCTGAAAAATCAAATTTGACCGGCTTCCTATAAGCGCTTGCGATGGCGACAATGCATTTGTTTTCGAGCGATGTCGCGTCGCTGGCACTATAAGTGCAGCCTAAGTTGTAACTTTCTTTCCATGCATTTACTCAACAGTAAAAGATTTTCTAGAAATGTTACGATATCTTTATAATAAAAGGCATCTGTAAAAATTGCAGCATACTGTAGTTACATAGTAGATAAGGTTGAAAAAAAATACATATGTCCATCGAGTTCAACTTGTTAAATGTAGTTTACTGAGATACTTATCCGATACTTCTAATTATATTGATCAAGAAGAAGGCAAACAAACCCCCTAATTATGTCTTTGCTAATGTAAAAAATAATTTTTGACTCCCGTAATGACAATCCTCATTCCTATGTTTAACTTATTTGGTACATTCATGTATAAATTTGCTTTAAAAAAATAAATAAAAACTTACCTTAAAGATAGCTACTGTATCTGCTTTCATAAATAGTACATTCCACATTTTAACTGCTCTTACTTGTACAGTAAATAACCCATCTATTTGGTGTTCGTTAAAACTGCTTTCCTCCATCTCAAGGAATGACCCAGTGTTATTTGTACTGTCCTTTGGATGAATGAAAATGTATCTTGAAAGTTGATTGATTGTATTTACCTTGTACATATTTGTAAATGGTCATCATATCCCCCATCTTGGATGCCTCTTTTCTAATGTAATGAAACCTAATTTGATTATCCTTTCTTCATAAGTCAGACTTTCCATCCTCTTCATTAATTTAGTGGCTCTTCTCTGCACTCAGGTTCCATAATGGCTCTTTTATGGAGCGATGCCCAAAACTGTGTTTTATTTTCAAGGTGTGGTCTTACTAAGGATTTATACAGTGACATGATATCTTACCTTCTAATCACACCCAGTTTTATGCATGATAATCTTATTATGCTTTGCTGCTTCTGCCGGACATTGCACACTATTGCTAATCCTTCTGTCTACAAGAACTCATAAATCCTCCTCATCAACAATTGATTGCATTTTTCCAATTTAGTTTATATCTAAAATGATTGATTTATTCTTGTTTCCCAAATGCATAACCTAACATGTATCTGTATTAAACATAATCTGCCATTTACCTGCCCACGTTTCCAGTCTCTCCAAGTCCTTTAGAGAATCACATCCTGCGTATGATTTGAAAACCTTACATCATTTTGTAATCAACAAAGATGGAGAATTTGCTCTCTGTCAAACTCAAGGTCATTAATAAAGAAATTAAAAAGGAGTGGTCCCAGTCCTGAACCTTCAGGTACTCCATTTACAACATCGACCACATCTCAGATTCCATTTCACAACTGTTGTCTATCTTTTTAAACCAATTTTAAATCCAGGTGCAAATAGTTTCACCCTGACCCATTTCCTTTATTTTATACACGAACATCTTGTGTGGTACCATTTCAAAAGCCTTAGCCAAAACGAAGTAGACCACATCAACTGCATTGACTTAATCTAAATTCCTACTGGTCTCCTCCTTAAAAAACAATGGTACGTTGGCTTGACCTATTTCTCATAAATCCAAGCGATTTACTAATAAATTTGTTATTCAAAAGATATTCCTGAATATTATCCCTACTTAAATCTTCAACAAGCTTCCCCACTATTGATGTCAGGCTTACATGTCTGTCATTTCCTAGCTGTGATCTAGCTCCCTTTTTGACGTATAAGCACCCCATCTGCTTTTCACCAATCTTGTGGTACTAAACCTGTGGAAATGGAGTCCTTGAATATTAAATATAACGGTTTGGCTATTGCTGAACTTGGCTCTTTAAGAATTCTTGGGTACATGCCATCGGGGGCCAGGTGCTTTATTAACCTTAATTTTATTAGCACCTTTTCCTGTGCTAACCAAATATAGGTTAATGTTGAGGTTGTGGTTTCCTCTTGTAATATTTTTTGCATTTGACCCTTGTTCTATATAGAGGCAAGAAAATGTTTAATGCCTCTGTCTTCTACGTATTCTAAAAAATGTGCCTATCATCTCAGTGACAGCGTCCTAGATACTATTGTCTAATCTTTTTCTTATTTATGTGCTCAAATACTCTTTTAGAATGGATGTTTCTTTGCAAATCTCTTTCATTTTTGCAACTTTTGTTATATTTCTTATAATTCTGAAATGATGTCCCTTTGACTCCAACAATGTAAAAGCCTCTACCTATATATTTCTTCCCCGCCCTGTTTATTAGCCATATTGGTTTCCAGTGGTTTCTTTTATATGTATTATCCCACTTATAGGTGTACTCATCAAATAATGTTTTAATGAGTGCCCATTCATCTATTTTTTATTTTTTTCCTGCAAAATGTCATCCTGGTTTATTCCTTGTAGATTCTTCCTTAGTAGACTAAAATGTGCCTTTCTTAAATTTGGAACCTAGTTGGCTCCTTAATAATCAGGGTCATTTTGGCACCCCCAAACCCCCTTTTCTTTAGTTGTACTGCTAATCTCATTACTCTTAAAAAAAATTAAAAAAAGTGTGTGTGCTGTGCACGCGCAATTTAAGTGAAACTTCTTTGTCTTTTCTCACTGTTTTGTCACAGAAATTGTATTTGTAATGGTTATGTTTTTTTAAATTATAAATCAAACAACTATTTCAGTTCCAAAACGCAAAGACGTTTGACTTAGAAAGCGTGTTTTAGATATTTGCACTTCTATATTTATAGTAACTGTGAATTCCGTGTGTGTGTCTCTCTCTCTCTGTGTCTCTCTGTCTCTCTCTCTCTCTCTCTCTGTCTGTCTGTCTGTCTGTCTGTCTGTCTGGAGGTATGTGTGTCTGCCTGGAGGTATGTGTGTCTTTCCTCTCCCTCACCCAACGTCACTGGTGGCTACCAGTGACGTCACTTCCATCATGGAATTTTGTAGCTGTAGGTGCCAGCAAAGACGTTTCACTGCATAAAGAAACCCCCTCTTGACACAGAAAGGGAGGCTAACTACTACCCTATCTCTTTTTCCCCATTTGCCTCCAAGCTACTTGAGCGACTTGTATACAACGACCTGACCCGCCTTCTGTCTTGTAACTCCCTGATTTGACTCAATCTGATTTCTGCCCTCTACACCACACTGAGACAACACTAATAAAATCGTCCAATGACCTACTCATAGATCAGACTAAGGCTAAAGCCCCGCTCCCTCAGTCAGCGCGCCCGCACTGCAGACAGGCGGGGTGCTAACAGGCAATTGACCGCTACTTGCGGTCTGTAGGGAGCGGGAGATACAAATGTTCTGCCTCTCGCGCATCAGCGCTCCCTCCTCCCGAGCCGGCCAAAGTAACAAAAAAAACCCAGGACACACACACACAGCTCCTTCCCTGCTCCCCTCCTCTCACACACACACACAGGCACTCACACACACACACACACACACACCGGCAAATACACACACAGGGGTGGTGAGTCGGAGCAAGGGGGGAAATCGGAACAGGGATCGGGCAGAGGGGGGAAATCGGAGCAGGGGGGAATCGGAAGGGGGTCGGGCAGAGGAGGGATCGAAACGGGGATCGGAGCTGAAGGGGGAAATCGGAACGGGGGGGATCGGAGCAGAGGAGGGATTTGGATTGGCTGCTGGGATGTCACGTGACGCGACACTGGCCAAAACCACAAGCTCCTTGTAGCTCCGGCTGGCTGACGCGTCACAGCACGCAGTCAGCCATGCCGGAAGGAGCCAGCGGGGGCAACTAGAACGGGGGCAAGCAGCTGGTGGCCCGCGGCCGCGCGCACCGCCGGCCGCAGCGGGACCAAAGCCTTAGTCTTTGTCCCCGGTGGCTGCGACGGCGTGCGCGGCGCACACAAGGTACGGCCCTCTATGGGCCGGCCTCTAGCTGCCCGCGCCCCCGGCACAATGCGTGATGCACGGACTCCTTTGCGAAAAGACAAGAATTTAGTCTTTTGGCACATCGGGCGAGCATTGGTAATGGCGGCGGTTCAGCCAATGAGGGCGAACGAGCCGCGTGACATCATGGCCACGCCTCGCTATCGCGAGTTGCCAGTAGTACACCTGGTCTCGCTGATGCCGAGAACGAGAGTCGCCGGGCATCCCGTCGCGCGCGCACTGGGGCCTTAGCCTACGGGTCACTTCTCCTTACTAATTCTTCTGGATCTGTCTGTTGTTCACCTCCTTCTCTTGAACAAAGGCAGCAGAGTAACTCTCCACTCCATAGGCCTCAGTGAAGCAGCCTTCTGGTTCATGCCCTACCTATCCAACTGCACCTTCTGTGTTACCTTCTCTGGTGTTTCTTCCTCTTCTCTCCCTTTCTCTGTTGGAGTCCCACAAGGCTCTGTTCTTGGCCCTCTGCTCTTCTCATGCTAGTACACCTCTCTTGGTGAACTAATACAATCTTTTGACTTTCAGTATAATCTCTATGCCAAGGACACACACATTTACCTCTCCTCCCCTGACTTCTCCCCCTCTCTCCTTTCCCGCATCACCAACTGTCTCTCTGCAATCTCCTCCTGTATCTCCCACTGTTACCTGAAGCTCAACATGTCCAAAAACAGAACTAATACTTTCCCCCCCTTTCACTGCCACCCCAACACCCAAACTCTCCCTCACCGCCAATAACACCTCAATCTCGTCAACACCTCAATCCATTCTTCATATTCAATCCCCATCAAGTCCTGCCATCTCCACCTCAGAAATATCACCAGGATATGCCCTTTTCTTCCCTTTGTCTGCCTGTCCCAACTCCAATTCATTGTAAATGCTGCTGGTACTCTGTTTATGTAACTATCAAATCTCTGTACCTCCATTGTACCGCCCTGCAGAATATGTTGGCCCTTTACAAATAATCCATAATAATATTCCAGTCGATAATTAAAATCGCCTATAACTAAAACAACGTAATTTTGCTGCCTTGTCCATTTGCAATAGTATTTTGGCTTCTAACAAATATTTGGTGATTTTTATAGCAGGGGTTCGCAATTTTTTGTTTTTTTGTTTGCGCCCCCCTCTTTACCTTTTCTCTGGCGATGTCATGTGACGTTGGGTTGCCATTTGACCCCACGGCATCATTTGACCCCGTGTTATGGCGACGCATCGCCAGAAGCCTCCGGAGAGAAAGTAAGAGACATAGAGGCCTAGTACGCACCCCCGGCATTTTATTTCAATGTGTGGGGAAGAGCTCATGCCCCCTGTAAGCACTGCACCCCCCCCCCCCTGAATTTCATGCCCCCCAGTTTGCGCATCCCTAGTTTATAGCGCATCCCAACAGACTTTTTTTCTTTTTTAGTACTTTAGTACAGATGTAATTCAGACAACATTTTAACCAATGTCTTCATAAACCCCTTCCCTTATTATATTCCCTTATATATTTGAATTCTGGTTTTACATATTTACATTCTCCACCACCTTTTCTGTGTGCCAGATCTTTCCGAAAAAGGGAATAACCCTGTAATTAAACTGCTCAGCCCTGAGTTTCATCCCACCATGTTTCAGTAATGGCTAGAGGTGGGTATTATCTCTGGCTAGTTTCCATCCATTGTGTTCTCATTTTCTTTGGCTTTTAAGGGCTTTCTCTTTTCCTTTGCCTAAGGCACTTTCTAGTTCTCCAGTTTATTGAAGTGATGATTTAATTAATGAGCTGTCAACCGTTGCATTTAAGTCTTTCCATGCTGATAATCAAATAGATCAATAAAACCTTTTGAAAGCTATGAAATACAAGTACATATAAGAAAACACTACATTTTGTATTTGTTGCTGTTGTATAGGCAGTGTTTTTTAGACAAGGTTTGTGACATATTTACTCCGTGTAATTAGAGTACAGTTTTTTACTTTTTATATTCTGCAGCATTAATTTCCCATTTGGATTACCATAGAAAGTCTCCAACATATTAATTGGCCAGAGCTTCACCTGACCAAATCAGATATGTAATGTGTCATCTAATATTGTATAATCCTTCCATACCACAATCTGTTCTGTAGCATTGCTACGAAAAACAGAAGGGACTAAAGCAGGGGTGGCCGACTCCAGGCTTCAAGGGCCACCAACAAGTTGGGTTTTTAGGATATCCCTGCTTCAGCACAGGTGGCTCAATCAGTAACTAAGCCATTGTGACCGAGCCACTGATTGAACCACCTGTGGTTCAGCCCTTGAGGACTGGAGTTGGCCACCCCTGGACTAAAGCAATTTAACTAAAGATTGCTTTATTGAAGAAGCAGTACTATTTCTGGCGCTTCTAACATTTTACGTTGGCAGTAACGATACTTTGCTGTTTACAGTTTGAGTAATAAAAATCTCTTAACTGATGCTGTATCTTGTGAATGTGTCAAAGAAGTCTACTTGTCTCTGTCAAATACTTGTACTCCTGTTTGATGCATATTGTTGGTAAAGAAAGATAAGCCATTCTGGACTTTATCTTTTTTTTTTTTTTTGCACTGGTAAAAGCTGAAATTGATGCATGTGGCCCAGAATTTGACGCATTCCATTATAAGACAGCGTATGAGCATCATATAAAGCACCTTGATATATTGTTGATGCAATACAATAGGAAAATTGTGCTTTAAATCAATATTGCTCTAACATCTAACATTACTCACTCAATATTTTGCATTGAATTAAATTGTACTTTTACATTTCTACATGTAGTAAACGTTGGCTTAATGCTTCATATCTGCCTCTGGGAATCCACTGACAATCAAACGATCGCCATTAACATGAAACCAACACATACACCATTTTTGCGTTGCGTTTTCTGTTTTCTTAGCAATCAAATAACAAGCATTTACAAATAAATCTACCCACCTATTTCTATGTAACAGAGGAAGTTGCAGCTGTTGTACTTCTCATTTGAATGAAAATAAACGAGATATTGGTTTATAGCAACACATTACAGATGATGTGATTTCCATAAAAGCATTAAAGTTTAGTAAGTGGGGCAGTTCCCCTGAGCAACATAGTGAATTAATAACGGTGACATGTTTACGGGTTTTACCCTTTGTAGATTTTATTCCTTATAAATCTATATGCAGTAATGTGAAACCTACAATGATGTGGTTACTTACATCTATTTATGAAGAATTGCTGTTTTTAAACCTAGTGCATTTACAATTACCCCTCCCCCTTCACATCAATTATTTACCATTTCATTCACACGGTTCACCTTTTTTAATGCTTGGTTTTGAAGTCCACGAGGATTAAGAAGTTCAGGTCTAGCAGTAGAAGAAACATCAGAGCCACTTGTAAAACTTGTTTGGTTCTTAGGTGTTGCAGTACAATAGCTGCTCATGCAGCGTTAATCTGTATTTCATCATGTGCCCACCCTGGTGTAACACTATATGCAAGCCTGACACTTGCTTTACTGGAGATAGGTCTCCTTTATTAACATGCCATGAAAGAGCTACATGAAAGATAGGCGACATCAAAGAACTTTCCTTTTTTTTTTTAATATAGATAATGGTTGATACTAATCCTCTGGCATTTACAACTAGCTGCAAAATAGTTTATCTGACCAGCATCTCCTTACAAGCTTCTGCTTGCTTCAGCATTGTATGATTGCGGTTTTGCACTGTATTTCATTTATTGCATTATTGCATCGTGGTTTTTATGTGGAAGAAAATGGAAGGAAATACAGTATGAAGCCTGAAGAACATTCAGTTACTGTATACTAGAACTAGTACTATTTGTGCATTCATTTGTTATTTGGGCCCGTTCCATCACCGAGAGGTTAAATATCATACAAATACATGTCTAGGTGCCCTGTTGGTCTTCGAGTGAATTGTATTCAGTGAAGTTTGAGAGTTATGGACCCTTAATCAAAATCCTGTGAAGAGGTCTTCCCATGCTGGTGAGGATTATAGTCTCATTAATTTAAATGGGGGTGGACTATTTTCAGGCAAGGGGCACGTCTTCACAGCATATTGAGCAAGGGTCTTATGAGAATAATCTGTGTATATATATTTTTCCATACTACTCTAGGTGCCAGTTTACGTGGTTATTCTAGCATATTCACGTTTGAAAAAATTCAATTATTTGTGTCCGCACATTAAGTGGCTTATTCCACACAAGCCGAAGCGGCCAATCATTTACTTCAATGAGGAATGACAGACGAAAATGGTCCGCCCGCCACCCGCTTTGGCACATATAGAATCGGCCCCTTAGAGAACAAAGATTGTGTAAAATGAGGGGTTTTATTGATTAACTTTTTCGGCTGGAAGAACCAAAATGTTTGAAGTGCACTCAATATCTCTTAGTATTGATACTATATTATTACCAAACAAAAGCGTATCAGAAAGAATATATTTAATATAGAACTTAGTTGCTGCATGCTTACTTTCAAATATGTTGAAGTTAATTGTGTGTGAAGCGTTGGATCAGCAAAGGTGGCATCTTGAATTCATCCTTGGTAGGGTCTTTGTTTAATATTGGAAGCAAAAAATCTAATGAGAAAGCACTAAGAAACGGAGGTGTGTCCAGAAGTAAAGAAGAACTCTCTCTTGGAGATGCACTGGCTCAGAATGCAGTTTAAAAATAATAATAATGCTGCTTTACTTGTATAAATTCCCCTATTTACATTGTCACTTAATTTCTAAATGATTCATCACTGTTAAACGATAATAGTTTTGCCATATAGTTTTTGTTGACTCGGTGCATATCAGTATTTTGCAAAGCGAAATTAGGAATTCTTATTTATAACCCAAAAAAAGTAGTTTATTATTATTTTTATTATTTTTTTATTGACAGTGATAGACTAACTTTTAACAAAAGAAAAAATCACTGCAAACTACCATCTCTATATGAAATTAATAATTAAATTTAGTCACTAGTATGAATCATGACATAATATCTCACATGTTCTAATACTACTGGCCATACCTGACAGATATTTTTTTTACCTCTTTTCATATGTGTTTTTAATCTTTGTGGTATTATACAAGAGAAGACTTTAAGACATTGTTTGGTACTTTAACCTCTAGACACTCTTAATATCCATTTCTAGGACTATTTTTGTGAGGTACA